>NC_054586.1:1148229-1169368 GCF_017654505.1 Polyodon spathula
TCCTAGTGTGATATTTCACACAGGGCAGCCCGTTGCTAGCGGCAACAGAAAGCAGGGACCGCGTCCGTTCTGAAAATCAGCGATAAATCAGCGCAAACACAACCTTTCACCATTTGTTAGCGGAACAGAATTCCTCCTGTCAAAATTGTATAGCGGCATGGCGACACGCACGATAAAACAGGACCCTCGCTCTACCAGCACCTTAGAGAACTTATATAGGATTGAGTCACTTACTAGAAGTGTTGGCAGAATGGTGGTACAGCATGTGTTTCCTAGTTAATATCTTACACCCAGTGAACGGTATTACACACCACTTAACACATACCATGTGGAAAGGGTCTCCTTCTATTCAGACAAACACTGCCACCTGTGAAAATGCAGTCACCCCTTGGGTATGATATACAGTATATGAAATATCCAGCATTATAGACTGCTGGAACTCTTGGAGCCAATCGTTTTGCTTGCTGTTTGCCACAATGACAACCCATTGATGACATCAGCAGTGCCATATGGTCTAGCATGCTTTATTCTCCATGTGTTTAGAGTTGAGGTCACCTGCTTGAACAAAATCATACCTTAGGCACCTCTTGGAATTTCCTTCAAATGCAAATCAAGCCGAATCAGTGACAAATGGCACATATCTCAGTCTGAGGGAATTGTCTCATCAGCCTCCTCGTTCAATGACAATGGTACTGAGAATCTGGGGAAAGTCCTGTGTAAATCATACATTTTTATTTTCTTATTTCTGTCTGTAACGAGCTCCCATCACTATTACATTTTTTGATACATCTTTTACGGAAAGGTCAAACAGTTCTTATGGTCATGAATAATATATCGGATAATATACAGCTTGGAGCCCATTATAGGAGCATTATAAAAAAAAGCAAATCATTTCTATGACATAAATCTCAAGGTTTATAGTCATCTAAAATTTCCAGCTTGACACGTGGAAAATGAACTGCTCCCTCACCCCCTAAGAGAGAATGCTCCCTCCAGTCCAGGGCAGACTTGAGGCATGGAGACTGAACTGTTCCCTCCCTCACCCCCTAAGAGAAAGGGTGCTCCTTCCAGTCCAGGCTTACTACATACCTTTAATCTTAAATGATTGTTCCCAAATGTCTAACCCTAATACAAGGTTAGCATTCATTGATTCCCTTGAAAAAAAACGATCCCCCCTTATATATGTAATGTAATTTGAGAAATGCTTGTCACACACAGTAAATGGTCTCTGCTCTTACAGATAAGATTAAAGACTGACCCTCTCTCACCTCTCCCTAAACTAATTACATGACATGACTTTGCTCTCATAAATCAATGAACACCACAAAGACAGCCGGGCTTTGCTCACCTGTTGAAGGGCCGGCCTCTGCATAACACATTTCTATTGTATTGACCTGTTGAGCGCCAGTGAGCTGATTTGCATGATATTGACCGGTGAAGAGCAACAGAGGACCATTTCCATGCTATCGAGCTGCTCTGCGCTATTGACCCGCGTCGTGGGTCTCTAGCAAATGTGCAGAGCAATCTTAATCAGATCCCATTCAAACACAGGCACGGCGCCAGTAGCCTGGTTACTAACAAGACCAAAACCAAGCAGCACGTTTCTTACAGCTGCCAGTCAGTCAGTGAGTCAGTCAGCAGCGGTCAGGGCGGATTCACTGTAGGGTGTTTCAATCTCAGAGCTGACACAACATTACACTATTAACTGAGACACAGGATCCTCTGCTTTGTTTGTTTTTCAGGGGCTTCCATAATAATATCACTCATCTTTCAGAGCATGTGTTTGACTGGGTTTCTTCAACAGAACCCTAACCTGGTAATTATACAGCACTTGTTATTAACCACTTTTAGTTTCTGAGTAGCCTCTGACCAGCTGCGCTGTGATTGGGTGGAGCAGGGAATACTGGGATAACCGACAATAAAAAAGCATCGGGCATGATCGACACCCCTTTCATTTGCTTTGATATTTTGTCAGCATTTGGTCAGCTGCTGATCAGAAGCAACAAATTAATAAAACAATGATTGCCTTGTTTGTTTATTTATTTATTGCATTTATATAGCGCTTTTTTGAGACCCGGCAATTATCTGAAGTTTTACGGCACACACAAAATATGATTAGATTTTTTAGTATCAGGGATTTATTATCAGCGATTTTGCTAAGTTTCTAAGAAAATAAACCCTTTGTCCTTGCGTCACACTTGAGAAGCTCTTTTTGTTAAGCAGATCTGGAAATCGGTAGCCTAATTACAGACAGGACCGATTAACACACAAGCAAAAAAATAAATGAACTTCCAGGACTCGGGAGGGGCCCAAAATGGAAGCCATCGCCTCTCCTCTTCTCCTCTTCTCCCCCTCACCTTGTTCTTTAAATAATACAGCAACCTGGGTAATAAAGTAAAATATAATATAATTTTCAGGTGCATAGTTCTACATGTTCCTGGAAAATGTTTTTATTTTTAATTTTTAAAAAAGCATCACATGTAATTAAAAGTAGGAGGAGTGGCAAACACTGTTGCAGCAGCAAAGGTCATTCAAAATGATCTAGACAAGATTCAGAACTGGGCAGACACATGGCAAATGACATTTAAAAGAGAAAAGTGTAAGGTACTGCACGCAGGAAATAAAAATGTGCATTATAAATATCATATGGGAGATACTGAAATTGGAGAAGGGATCTATGAAAAAGACCTAGGAGTTTTTGTTGACTCAGAAATGTCTTCATCTAGACAATGTGGGGAAGCTATAAAAAAGGCTAACAAGATGCTCGGATACATTGTGAAAAGTGTTGAATTTAAATCAAGGGAAGTAATGTTAAAACTGTACAATGCACTAGTAAGACCTCATCTTGAATATTGTGTTCAGTTCTGGTCACCTCGCTATAAAAAAGATATTGCTGCTCTAGAAAGAGTGCAAAGAAGAGCGACCAGAATTATTCCGGGCTTAAAAGGCATGTCATATGCAGACAGGCTAAAAGAATTGAATCTGTTCAGTCTTGAACAAAGAAGACTACGTGGCGACCTAATTCAAGCATTCAAAATTCTAAAAGGTATTGACAGTGTCGACCCAAGGGACTTTTTCAGCCTGAAAAAAGAAACAAGGACCAGGGGTCACAAATGGAGATTAGATAAAGGGGCATTCAGAACAGAAAATAGGAGGCACTTTTTTACACAGAGAATTGTGAGGGTCTGGAACCCGCTCCCCAGTAATGTTGTTGAAGCTGACACCCTGGGATCCTTCAAGAAGCTGCTTGATGAGATTGGGATCAATAAGCCACTAACAACCAAACGAACAAGATGGACCGAATGGCCTCCTCTCGTTTGTAAACTTTCTTATGTTCTTATGTTCTAATTAAAAACAGAAAGGCCTACTTTACTGGTGTAATAAAATATAAAATAAATCCATCATAATAATACAATCAAATTATACAGCAGTGTGTACATTTATTGGTGCACCACATTGCGTCTCTATCAGAGCACCCCATTGCTTCTGTATCAGAGCACCCCATTGCTTCTGTATCAGAACACCCCATTGCTTCTGTATCAGAGCACCCCATTGCTTCTGTATCAGAAAACCCAGAGCACCCCATTGCTTCTGTATCAGAACACCCCATTGCTTCTGTATCAGAACACCCCATTGCTTCTGTATCAGAACACCCCATTGCTTCTGTATCAGAACACCCCATTGCTTCTGTATCAGAACACCCCATTGCTTCTGTATCAGAACACCCCATTGCTTCTGTATCAGAACACCCCATTGCTTCTGTATCAGAACACCCCATTGCTTCTGTATCAGAACACCCCATTGCTTCTGTATCAGAACACCCCATTGCTTCTGTATCAGAACACCCCCCATTGCTTCTGTATCAGAACCCCATTGCTTCTGTATCAGAGCACCCCATTGCTTCTGTATCAGAGCACCCCATTGCTTCTGTATCAGAGCTTCTGTATCAGAACACCCCATTGCTTCTGTATCAGAACACCCCATTGCTTCTGTATCAGAACACCCCATTGCTTCTGTATCAGAACACCCCATTGCTTCTGTATCAGAACACCCCATTGCTTCTGTATCAGAACACCCCATTGCTTCTGTATCAGAACACCCCATTGCTTCTGTATCAGAGCACCCCATTGCTTCTGTATCAGAACACCCCATTGCTTCTGTATCAGAGCACCCCATTGCTTCTGTATCAGAGCACCCCATTGCTTCTGTATCAGAACATTGCTTCTGTATCAGAGCACCCCATTGCTTCTGTATCAGAGCACCCCATTGCTTCTGTATCAGAGCACCCCATTGCTTCTGTATCAGAGCACCCCATTGCTTCTGTATCAGAACACCCCATTGCTTCTGTATCAGAACACCCCATTGCTTCTGTATCAGAACACCCTTCTGTATCAGAACACCCCATTGCTTCTGTATCAGCTTCTGTATCAGAGCACCCCATTGCTTCTGTATCAGAGCACCCCATTGCTTCTGTATCAGAACACCCCATTGCTTCTGTAGTTTTGATTTGTTGTTCATGTGAAATCAAATCACTGCAACTGAATCTTGGCTCCCTGTCAAATTGGCTAATTAGTGATTGTCTGATGTAATTAATGACTTTAATATGCCACAACAATTAATTTTAAATAGTAAGAGAAAACTAGCACATGGCCACAAACGGGAACATGCATGAGACTTTATAGAAGTTGCAGAAGAACTAGAAGAGACTTTGTAGAAGAACTTTGTAGCTGATGCCTAATTAAAGCACTGATTACTGATTGAAAACTGAAATTCTCACAGGTAGGTGTATAAGGATATAAATGACAAATCTTGAGGTGTTCTAATAAACGTCCCACTACTGTATACGCTTCTTGTAAGCTGGGTAATTCATAAGAACCAGGTCAGACCAGTAGTATAAATTTGACCCGTTACTCGGTCCCAGTTTACAAGCACCAAATACTGTTCTCTTGCTAGATGCACTGCAGAGCTTGTAGAGCGAAAGAAAGTGGGCTGCATTAGGGTTCATGTCAAAGGAGATTGATACCGACACGGAGCGGGTCTGCTGGTTGATCATGCAGCGCTGGCTGCCTGACTGCGAGACGGCGCTCCCTGGAGATACTTAGCCGTACGCGTCTGCCCCAGGGTGCGTGATAGTTGCTGTTTCATTACAAGGGCAGTATATACTGGCAGCAGCTGCTTGATTCAGCCGTGTTGTAGCGTCATCTAAGTGGAGTGTGGAAAGAGGGGTTACAAGTCCTGGGATAACAAACTGCTCAAGCGATTTGTGAGATCTGTAATGTGGGAGAGAGAAGCCTTTTTATTAGGGAGGAGCGCCCCGGCAGTAATAAAAGTGACAGGTTTCATTGGCTTTGATGTACAGAGGCACTTTGAGTGGAGCCGATAGAAATCCTCACTGAAGGGACGTGGGGCGAGAGGAAAGGGAGAGATGGGCTCTTATAAAAGAGTCTTTTGGGGGGTTGGGGGGGCAGAGGTCGTTTGGAATTTGTTATATAAAACGTATTTTCAAAAGATTACACTGCCTTCTTTTTGTTACTGTATTGCCATGTGCCTTTGATTTATATGTATAAATTTGTAACCTGTTAATCCAGTAACCTAACCTTGCTGAAGAGCTTGATCATGGCGGTAAACGATTAGAGTGGATATGTGACGGATTACTGTATATAAGGGATAAACTTGCATACCTCCAGTCAGCAACACAGAGTATTCAATGGCCAGGTTTCCATGCGGTTTTAAAACTCCACATTCTCTCTGTGTTCTCTCTGTGTTGTCACGCACACACCTCAGGCTCTATAGGAAGTGCACGGCCAAAACGATTACTCTTAAAGGGGAGGGTAAATGGGCTTCTCTCATTAAAAAGCTGCAAATTGACAGCAAACCTAGCTTTTTGCATGGGAAAAAAAGTCCAGAAGCCATGCCTTATGTTTAAGAGACTTCAGCAGTGAAGATCCCATCTGTGACGTAACCCTGTGCAACTTTATACAATATAGAGGTTGTACCGAGCACTCCTTTATTATCTGAGATCTGATAGAGGTAGCCATTGCAAGCTTCTTTGACCACATAGGAAAAAATTAAGCCTACATACGAGGGGTTTAGAAACCTCTCCATTCAATATTTTTTTATGTGACACCATTTATTCAGCATTTCAAATTATTGACATTTGACTCATAAAATGATAGTGCTTTATAGTTGAGCTGTTTTATAAGCAAGGATAGAAATAAAGGCACTACAGATTAAACAAATGCAGTCCTTTGCAATGAATAAATAAATAAACAATGAAGCCCTTTGCAAAGCACAGAGAGTTTTTTTTCATCCTTTGAACTTTTATTATCTTCGTGTTTGGAAAGCCGATTGCATTAAGTCTACAGCTATGGCCAAAGGTTTTGAATCACCCTATAGAATGAACTAATTTTGCTTCCTGAAGGTGAATGGAAAACTGCTGAATAATGTTACGTTAACATATTGAATCTAGACACCGCTTTGTAGCTTTCCATATACTTAACACATTTAGAAATGTGAAACTTTAAAATCTAACACGAAACTGTACGGCTGTTATGGCTTCTGGTTGACTTTTGCAAAATCATTTTGTAATTTCTTTGATTTACATAATGATAAATAGAATATCTAAATGATGTTCATGTAGTTTATTATGTCTCAATTCTAAAATTCGAGGTGATGCAAAACTTTTGTAGACTTGCTGTAGACTATTCTGTCCCTTAGCAATAAGATTCATTATACACTAGCCTTAAACAGCATCTATAATGGGTACCTACCAAGAACAAAAAAACAACTCACGTTTGTACCCCAAAATCTATTAAATTAGAATAGTTACATTATTGCTACAGGCTGCAGACAGCACCAGGCTTGAGAGATGTGGTGATAATTTAATGATAAAGTAATTGTAACATCCTTAATTTATGTCGAGACAAGCAAACATGTATTTGAATATCTTCTCAAGACATGCCTTTATCAATTTATAAACAATACCTTGCTATAATGATCTAGGGTTTTAGCACAATATCCTTCTGTATCACCATCAAAACTACATTCATATCCAAGAGCAATCAAAAGTTAGACTTAAACATATGAATATACAGTCTACAGTAATCATTGAATTCTGGCTATACATATGATTGATTCATTCGTTATATGATTTAAGGTTCAGACAATATTAAACTTTGATTCAATTCAGTGTTATCATATATCAATGCTTCTTTCAATATACAAAGACAAATCTTGTTGAAATTAAATACCTTATTTTATTAAAGTTACAAAAATAAGAGTCGATTGTATTAGATTGTAGAAATTCATTTTTAATGTAAAATCAAGTATTATACTAAGTATGGTCAAGACAAATTAACCATATATTCAGTAGTAATTAACCCTTTGCAGTCCTATGTTGGACTAGGTCAGACATTACAGTTTTCCCTTTCCCGTCCAATGTCGGACCCTGTCCAACATAACCAAAAAAACGTAAAGCACAGGTCTCTAGTCATTTTTTCTCCAAAAAAAGCTGAGAGAACCTTTCAATGGCTGAGTGAGACCTAGGAGCCAAATGAAACCGAAAAAAGGGTGTATCTCATATCCCCATCCACTAAAGAGATAACACAAACATAACAAAGGAGGTACCTGCTTCTGTATCCAGCGCTCAAAGAATATCACAGACATTTGCAGAGCTTTTTGAGATGTTATAATAATAAAATAATGACTCGGATCGCATTATTGAGGAGTTTGGTGATAAAGCGAGTGATCAGGAGGGGATTTATCAGTAAGCACGTCTATAAAGAGGTATGTGAAAAATACAGCGAACAAGGGGTGGGGCTTGGCTGGAGATGCAGTACTGAGTGTCCTTTTGCAATTCAATGCCTTTTAAACCTGTTTTACTCTGAAAAAAATATTTTAAACAGTGCGTGTAAAATAAACAGCGTGTGTGAAAATAAATTGGACCTGCCTGACAAGCGCTGAATAAGTGGACTGCAAAGGGTTAAGATTGTAAATATTTAACATTCAACAATGCCTCCATATTAGATCATGTAATTCAATAGGTTAATATTAATTCATACTCTGTTTGAACAGAATTAATCATACAATCGATTCATGCACCATAGAAATTCATAAGTTATTCATTTGTCAGTCCTTATATGTGAAGAAAGTTGAAACAGTCTTGCAAGGAAGAATTATACATATCTTTCTCAGTTTGGTTAAAATGTTTCAGTTTAGAAACTTGAGATCTGAAGTGTAGTTCTATTTTGTGAAATAACTTCCTGAGTTATTAATTTTTACTTGATAATCACATTTCTATTTTCCTGATGTGATTTCACACAATGCAGTACCAAAATCCATTTCCTGAATGATACATTATTTAATTTTTTGTGATTTAAGTAATGCTTTTAAAACACTATATGTTCTGATTGTACATTTACGAGTTCACAAGAATGCTGTTTTATTTTAATTACAAATGGAACCATCTCCACCATCCACCAGATGACAGTATTACCTTTGACCAGATCTCTTCTTGAAAACACATTCGGAGACACAATGTCTCATAAGAACTTTACATGGTCCTGTTATCAGTTTCAAGATCATGGTGTAGACAAAAATCGGTTTGAAGTTCGATAAGTAGTTCCGATAACAATCTGAATGTTCTTAACAATGTGAAGCCTAGCCGATCTTCACAGTACTCCCAATTTATAATCCACATAAAAGTCTGGCTGACCAGCAGAGCAGGGGTTCAGTTTACAAATGGCATTCCTGTATTAGATGAAATTGTCAAAATCTCTTTGCCCGGGCCAATTAAGTTTCATCAAGGGCTTCTGGGCAAACCCTGAAATTACTACCTTTTTATTTGGCACTCGCCCGTGTCCAATTGGGTGAATCTAGATGCCCAGAACTTGAAAAAGATGACTGGACGAAACCCGTTTTTACAACAATTTTCATTGAATTTCGGGGCTAGCCTGGGCGAGTCTAGTTTTGCCCAATGCTTCAACATCGATCCTGGGCAAATCTGGTTAGCCCATGCCATTAATTTGCATGAGTTTAGTTTCATCCAAAGCTTCAAGATCGATGCTGGGCCAATCAAGTTTTGCCTATGCCAATTATTTAGGCGAGTCGAGTTTTGCATTTCTACACTCTCCCCTGTCAGTTTCCAAGTGAGTGCCGGTGTACCTGTCTCGCCTCTCTTTCCTAAAACCATGCTGACCTGGAGACAGTCAGCATGGTTTTAGGAAAAGGAGATTGTGTCTAACTAACCTGCTTGATTTTTTTGAGGATGCAATATCGACAATGGATAACTGCAAAGCATATGATATGGTTTATTTAGATTTCCAGAAAGCTTTTGACAATGTCCTGCAAAGTCCAAAGAACTCTCAAAATGAATGCAGTAGGGTTTCAAGGAAATGCATGCACGTGGATTGGGCAGGGGTTAACGTGTAGAATAAAGAAAGTACTGATTAGAGGAGAAACCTCAGAATGGAGTGAGGTAACCAGTGGAGTACAACAGAGATTAGTATTAGGTCCGCTATGTAATCTACATACATTTCTTAGCTTCTGGTATAATGAACAAACACTGTTGCAGCAGCAAAGGTCATTCAAAATGATCTAAACAGCATTCAGAACCAGACAGATGCATGGCAAATGACATTTAATAGAGAAAAGTGTAAGGTACTGCATGCAGGCAATACAAATGTGCTTTATAAATAACATATGGGAGATACTGAAATTGAAGAAGGAGCTTCTATGAAAAACAGTACTAACAGTTTATGTTCTCCACTCACGATTTTCCACTATTCCCACTAAAGCTCCACTATTTTCAGAACAGAAATGTCTTCATCTAGACAATGTGGGGAAACTATAAAAATGGCCAACAAGATGCTCAGATATATAAGGAAAAGTGTTGAATTTAAATTAAGAGAAGTAATGTTAAAACTGTACAATGCATTAGTAAGACCTCATCTTGAATATTGTGTGCAGTTCTGGTCACCTCGCTACAAAATCTGAACCCGTGTGGAAAACCCAGAACCGTATCGCTAGTTTATTATGTGTAACTCTGATATTTGTACGGAAAGACACTTCGAATTAGAGCTAAAATTATGAGAATGTGAGAAAATTGACTCGAGATTTACATACATTCTCACTGGTGGAGGGGACCCCGTAGAAAGGTTAAAACTTGCCGAGTACCAATTGGTGATCAAATCTGAATTTCATTATGCCAAAAAATTGTGTAAAATAAAAATGAATTCTTGAACCTCTGATTAGACTATAAAAAAGAATGTTGAACTCCCCAGGAGATACACCCTGGGATACTTCAAGAAGTTGCTTGATGAGATTCTGGGATCAATAAGCTACTAACATTGTAGAAGGATCAAGATGGGCCATATGAAAAAGAAGGCTTTGTAAACAGTTTCTTATGTTCTGACAATGTCTTATGTCTGCACGTATGGATTAGCAAGACTTTTTACTTTTAACTTGTTGGGAGAGATAGCTAATAAAGAGTGGTTTTAACCACTATTAAAACCAGCCCTGTATGTGTCCTGCCTTTTCTGCACCGCCTCTGGAAACCCAGCACACTGTCGCTACATTGTTGTCAGAAGTGGAAGCAAAGAGTTAAATACTTCTAAGACCTCATCTTGGAAGCTGGCAGTTCTGGTCAGAGTGCAATGCACTCACGGTTATAATATATATATATTTGTTGTTCCTTTTTGTTGTTCCTTTTAAATTAGACCCAACACACAGAAATTGATTTTAAGCGCTTACATTGCTATTTTTAATACACAAAATAAAATAAACAAACAAACTCCTAACTCGGTGTTGGAGCACTGACTGCACAGGCAGGTCCCTGACTAGCTTACAGGACGGCTAAGCCATTTACCTGTCATCAAAACAAAACAAACCACACGGGTTTAACACACCACGCACTTTTATATGACTGCTCGGAAACAGAGCACACCTTCTGCTTCCTACTACCCAGCAGCCCTGAAGAGACTAACTGTCTCTCTATTAAACCTGCACCTGGCTCTCATTTACAATGCGAACCATGTGTGGTGATAATTAACAGTACAGAAACAATTAACCAAATAACAATTAACAAGAAACAATTAACCAAAAGGGAGGATTTTAACCCCCTCCCTGACACTCCTTTCTGCGCTATATATATATATATATATATATAATATATAATATATATATATATATATATATATATATAATATATTGTCTCACACACACTGCTGTGCAGAAGTCTTAGACATGTTGCATTTTTCTACTCTGATGCATTAATGAGCATCAAGAATTTACTCAAACCTTGACTTGACGTAAATAAGGAAACACGTTGAATGAAATCGCTCGCATCGCTCGATTTTCAAGGTGTGGTGTCCGAAGCATAATCAACAAGCACAGAGAAACATCATCTGTGATTGACAAAGCCAGGACTGGAAGACCCAAAAAGCTCTCTAACCAGGATGAGCGATACTTGAAGATAATATCCTTAAAGAATAGAAAGAAGACGAGCGTTGAATTGACAACAGAACTGGTAGAAGGCACATAATAACATTCTTATTATTATTATTATTATTATTATTATTATTATTATTATTATTATTATTTATTATTAGTAGTATTATTATTATTATTATTATTAGTATTAGTATTTTTATGTTATAGATTTCCTACAAGCATTTCAAAAATGGACTGCACTAAACCTTTTGACTGGATCATTTAATCTCATTACCTGAAGGGCTGGCTTTGATCTTTGTTCATAGAGCAACATTGGCAGCTTACTAGAGAAATGTCATGTGAAAATTACTACCTTTTAATTCTTGAGTTTTGAAAATAATCGTGCTGTTGCTTGAAAGAGTAAAGCTACTTGAGAAATGTACTTGAAACTAAAAATACTTTACATAACACTTCAAGCACAGCACATATTCATTTACATAAAACCAGCACGTAACCTGACAACTTATGCATAGAATGACTAAATACACACTCACTCGATGCTGAGCACCATTACGTTCTTTTGAAAATAACCCCCTGCGTCAGCAAGAATATTGGTGAGAAATACCAAGTTAATTCTGTCAGATGAGAGGTAGACAATAAAGACATTTTAACTGCAACCATTTTCCATGAACACCAGGCTCTGTTCAGCAGTGCACGCCTGCAGCTATACTGTTCAATTATTCCTATATCTCTCTATATTATAAAACATACTGTATAGGGTGCTGTAAGACCAGTGTTGGGGAAGCTACTTGATAAAACAAGTCACTGTAAATCATTACTTTGAAAGAAATGTACGTCCAAATAGTTACTTCTCAGGCACAGTTTACAAAGAGATTGTTTCGGTTTGGTCAGGCTGCAGCTCCAAATCGTCTTTGAAGATCCAGCTAATAAATCAATTTTTAAAACAATTGTAACTAAAAGTAATTTTTCATATAAAATTTAATCTGTTACCAGTTACAAGTTACTGAAAAATGTAATCAGATTACAGCTGCTCAGACCTCCGGTACTGTACAGCACCCTGTACAACACACGCAGACCCTAATATAGCTCCCTGATCTGTACAGTACATACTACATGCATTCTGCTTTAAGTGCTCAATAATGCAGTGGTCTGATAATTCCATAGAATATTAAAGGCATCATTGGTCTTATTTATAGTCCTCTAACTTGCACATCTGTTTTCTCAATTGCATTAAATAATTTAGTCAAATGGATTGGCTAATTAACAGGAAATCAATGGACAGATAGACACATGGTTTATCATCTCAACAGTGATCCAGTGTTACAGGCTGTTAAAATGTCAGCTCTGGTGACTGATAGGCAACAGTTCCTTCATTAGGATACATTCAAATATATATGTTGTGGATAAACCTGTTCTAATAAATACATAGAGATTTACATCTACAGTGCCTTGGCATGAGAGTCATGCTGTCGTACATTCTAATGGCAATGCGTTTACCTTCACAATATACACTCACAAAGGAAATTACGAGAACTCATAAAATGGTTGTATTGACCATTAACTTGACCATTAACATCACTTACATTGTCACAATGAGAGCAACACAATATTGCATTTTGCATGCATTTCATCAAAAAGGTATATTAAAGACAATCTTTTCGTCCGAGTGGAGTGCAGGATGCGACCTATAGTCTGGAGGTCGCCGGTTCGAGTCCAGGCTATTCTACTGGCAACTGTAGACGGGAGTTCCCAGGGCGTAGCGAAACAATTGGCCAAGTGCCGCCTGGGGGGGGGCTTGGGTCGGCCAGGGTGTTTTCGGCTCACTGCGCACCAGCGACTTTTGTGATCTGGCTGGGCACCTGCGGGCTTGCCTGTAAGCTGCCCTGAGCTGCGTTATCCTCTCACTGTAGCTCTGAGATGTCTGCATGGTAATAATAATATATATTTTTTTATTTTTATATAGCGCCTTTCATAGTGGACCACCATCACAAAGCGCTAGGGTGTGTGAACTATGCATCAGCTGCAGAGTCACTTACAGCAACGTCTCAAAGTCTGCAGTGTGAAAAAAAAGCAGTCGGTTGACAGCCTAAGCACGGCGAGGGCTCAGTCCGTCAGCCAGGGGTTGGACAAATTTTATATATATATATATATATATATATATTATATATATATTATATAATATATACATATATGGAACATTTTTGGACGTTGTATCATGTTTTTTTAATTATTTTTAAATGCAGTGTGGAACACTGAGTTTCAGTTTAGAATTCTGGATCAATGTTGTTATGACAGAAAATCATTGGACCTACTTTAAAAACTGCAGAATGCAGCATTAATACATGGAAATGCAATTCTTTGATGTATGGTTTATGAAAATGTGTCACTTGGTTTATTGTGAATAAACTACAACGGCAGGAATTAAAGAACAACGACACAGAATAACAACACGATGATGTCTGCTTTTCTGCTGTTTCTGAAATACACACATGACACAGTATATAGCTAACTACTGTGTGACATCCTCTGTGCTATAGTTCATTCAGTGGAGCAAAATAAAGCCTTTACAACCTATTATGCTGGAATATTACAGATTTCGATATAATATTATGATGTAACAGCAGTGCAAATCGTTTTGTTAGATGTAGCTGGATTGTGCAGCATGTGATTGGAACAAAAAAGTGAAAGTAGTTTTTCTGTTTGTTTAACTTCAGTGTGCTAGTAGTGTACTTTAGCTTAGATATTGTATTCATTTCTATCAATTTATATGATTCATTAACCTATTAATTTTGACCTGTTAGATCAATAATAAAATAAAACTATCGAGCAAAACATCTGATTTTACTGCAGTCTATAATGAGACGTGCCTGGGAATTAAGATCTGCTGCAGAGTTGAGAGGGGCTGCTGTGCTCAAATGAGAAACACTTTGGTTTTATTATAGAAATAGATGAAAACATTTAGAAGTGTATACGTCTGTATTTCCTTTATTGTTCATACTTTATAGGGAAAATTAGCAGCGCAGCCACTGCACTCTGAGGCTCCCCCCAAAAAATGAATTTGAGACCGACTGGCTGAAATAGCATTCTCACACTGGTAGCTTTAGTAGACAGTGCAGTGCATGTCTCTATAATAACTGTCATGAGTCACTGCGCTAACTTAAACCAGATCTATAGGAAGACACATTGAGAACGAGTCTGAGAAAAATGAACACATCTGAAATTGAAATTCAATTTTACTGACAAAGACCGTTTGAGGAAAAAGTTCCAGTGTTGGGCTTTATTTTTTTTTTAATGAAAATTCAATTCAATTTGAACAAAACAGCATAATTTATGCCAACAAAAATAACAATGAATGCCATGCTGAGCAAGCCAGAACAGAGCGCCCTGCTCCCAGCATGATGTGTTTTGTCACACACTGTAACAGGAGTGTACTGTTACTGTGAGGGTATCCGCTGAGAAACGCGAGAGACACGGCGGGTTTGTATTGGAAACGCCGCTCAGGCATCCAGGTTTTATTTAAAGTTGCAGTGTTGGTGGCCGCCACTAGGGTAACAGCAATGGTAGCCCTAGGGCTGGAGCTTATATGCTTAGCAGGACATGAATAACAAAAAGGAAAAACAAAACAGTTCAAAAACAACTAAGAAATAAAAGGTGGCCAAACTTGGGCCGGGTGCTACTCCCGCTACACAGGGAGGTCCCGCACCAGGAACCCTCCTAACATAAACTAAATACACTGTGGTGGGATTAAAACTCCCCTAAAATAATTCCTACCATAAAGTCCTTCACCTCCAAAAGCAGACAAAGCACCAAACACACAA
This sequence comes from Polyodon spathula, assembly GCF_017654505.1. Lineage (NCBI taxonomy): Eukaryota > Metazoa > Chordata > Actinopteri > Acipenseriformes > Polyodontidae > Polyodon > Polyodon spathula. The sequence continues at coordinate 1,163,496 of NC_054586.1, forward strand.
ACAGCACCAAGCACACGAACACACAAACAGCACCAAGCACCAAACACACAAACAACATCAAGCACCAAGCACCAAACACACAAACAGCACCAAGCACACAAACAAACAAACAGCACCAAGCACACAAACAAACAAACAGCACCAAGCACCAAACACACAAACACACAAGCACACAAACAAACAAACAGCACCAAGCACCAAACACACAAACAGCACCAAGCACCAAACACACAAACAGCACCAAGCACACAAACACACAAACAGCACCAAGCACCAAACACACAAACAGCACCAAGCACCAAACACACAAACAGCACCAAGCACCAAACACAACACAAGCACCAAACACACAAACAGCACCAAGCACCAAACACACAAACAGCACCAAGCACCAAACACACAAACAGCACCAAGCACACAAACAAGCACCAAGCACCAAGCACCAAGCACCAAGCACCAAGCACCAAGCACCAAGCACACAAACAACACCACAGCACACAAACAGCACAGCACCAAAAAGAACAAAGAAACTGTTTTTTCAGCCTCTTTTTAAAGGCAGGTGAGCAGGGTTATTTGATTGTCAATTGTTCAATCCCCCCTGGCCACCTGCTGCACATTCCTTTTAATCAGGTAAGCAGGGAGCGCTAACCTCCCAGCCCTGCCATCCAATTAAACACATCAACATTTACAACACGACCCAAAACCATATTTTATTTAGAAACCCCAAAGCAAGCCATACTATTTACAGGGCAGGCCTAAGCCCTGCCACACACACTTCAATTCATTTCTATGGAGTGCGTGACAACCAAAAGGGTGAGTCTGTAAATTTGAATGTATTTTTATTTTATTATACCATATGTCACAAGTGTATGTTTTATTTGTACTTTTGATGCACTGCATGACAACAGCGTGCCAGTGCTTTACTGTGTGTTTCAATGCTGAACACCAGAATCTCCTACTTATCAAGCCTCACACACACACACTGTTGTTTGTTTCTAGACCTGGGTGCTGTGTGTTTCTGTTTTGTATGCAGTGTCGTGCCTTGTTGTTGCGTGGGGTACATGATCCTATTAGTATAACAAGACTGCGAGATTCAGAGCCCTGGTGATTATTTACAAGACAAAGCAGCAAGCACACGTTTGTCATCTCACAGACTCTAATTGCCGGCTTCAGGGAATCCATGGGGCAGGTCAGCGGTCTGAAGCAGAGAATGGCCGTGTGCTGTGCATGGAAATCACATTGCTAGCTTTCTAGTGCTCTGGCTTACACAATCACACATCGAAACCTGGGAACTCCTCCGTTTAGTTTACTACGTCGAGAAGTGACAAGGCAGTGCCACCTGTCCAAAACCAGCAAAGTAAGAATAAATCTACAACGGGAAGCCAAGTTATACACAGAAAGGAATCAGCTCTGCAGATGAGAAATGAACAACTGGGGCTGTATCGCACTTTGATTGCTGCAGGGACTGGGAGCAACATCAATAAAGAAGTGGGGGCATGCTTTACCATTTGCTTCTTGTTTAACTCAGTATGCCGCGTTTCATAAAGATCTCTTTTCATTCACTATAGCTCTGGGCAAAGGTTGTGCATTGCCCTATAGGGTTTGAATTACATACTACTTTGTAGTTTTCCGTATACTTAGCTAAAAACTGACAGAAATTGAAAAATGTGACATTTAGAAATGTAACATGAAATACTGTACTACTATTATATTATATGCTTTTTTGCAATACGCTCTCCACTGGCTCCCGATCACCGCTCGCATCCAGATCAAGACTCTTGTACTCGCCTACCGATACCTTGACCAGACTGCACTCAGCTACCTCCAAATAATCATCTCTCCCTACACCCCCACCCAGCCTCTCCGCTCTGCCTGCACTAGAAGACTGTCTTTACCTCCTCTACGCTCCCCTCCCTCCAGAGCCCGCTCCTTCTCCACCCTTGCCCCGCAATGGTGGAACGACCTTCCTATGGATGTCAGGACTGCCCAGTCCCTGACCACCTTCCAGCGCCTCCTCAAGACACACCTGTTCAGACAACACCTGTAAAACTCAACTCTCCTCTTCTTGAGAATATAGCACTCTGCCTTTAATGCACTTTAACTTGCATTTATCTGCTTCCTATTTTACTGTATTCAATCCTGCACTGAACCCAATCTGTAGTATTTTGCATTTCACCTGCACTCGTATCCAACCCTGATGTAATTATCAACACTGTTATCTGCTCTTGAACTGCCCCGATTTCAAATCGTACTGTGTTTTGTATTTGCTCTTATTAGGACTGAAGTCATTGTATTTTGTATCTTGCTATGCATTGTACTGTAATTCTTCATATGTATTTTTTGTATACAACTGTAAGTCGGCCTAGGTAATAATAATAATAATAATAATAATAATAATAATAATAATAATAATAATAATAATAATAATAATATCATTTGTGTGCACCTAATATAAATATATCATTTTGTAGTTTTGTTGATTAGATATATAGTGTAACAGAGCTGGAGGCTAGGTGTGCACCAGCGATTACACACTTGGCAAGCGATGGTCTTAACCGCTATGCAAAAGAGCCAGGCTCATCTGAATTTGTGGTTATAGAGCTTTTGAAACTGCATGTACCACACAACACTGCCTGCTGCACTAACTGTGGACACACAGACGCTGTAGAATAACCACACAAGGTTTTATAATTGCAATATTTATTGTTCTGCTTTCTAGTAACACTGCATAGATAACATATAAAAAGAAACATGTTGTCAACAGAAATACAAATCCTACAAAAGCATAACTGTTAAATGGCTGCCCGAGGGCCAGAGTTAGAACTGAAATCAGGAAAAGAAGACGACAAAATCAATAAGGCAGTACGGGTACGAATTGAACCCCAGCAAGTCTGTAAATGAATGTGCTGATTTCACAACAACAGTTACCTTTGTCTTCATCTTTAGGTACCAATCAATGGCAAGTACGTTCTGCATTGAGTCATTTAAAAGCCAATTGGAGGTACATTTTCACCACACACAGTGCTGGCATTGTTACTGCTTTATCGAGGCTGTAACTGACACTGAAAATATATTGTGAAAATAGCACATGTAAGTGATTAGTCAAGAGCCCTTTCCTTACTCAAGACTCAAGAGTAAGTAGCAGGGTTCCGAAAAAATATAATGCTATACGTTCCCACGTGTTACTACAACTGTTTAAGCAAAGATTGTCCCGCAATTTTCAACACAAAAGGGATTGAGGACTGATTAGAGGAAAACCTGCAGCGGTAACATGTTGCAGCAGCAAAGGTTTCTGTTTAGAACTGGGCAGCACATGGCAAATGAAATTTAATAGAGAAAAGTGTAAGGTACTGCATACGCAGGAAATTTAAAAAATATATATGGGAGATATTGAAATAAAGAAAAATGAAAAAGAACTAACAAGCGCCCCGGCTTTTTCTGTTCCGGAAATACCACATCGTGGATCGTTATTGCTGAGTTGCCTGTTTGACAATGTGGGCAATAATCCTTACGCTGTCAGTGCACTAGAGCGGACATTTTGTAAAGAAGCATTCAGTGTAAAAAGTGATCAGGATGTTTCATGAAAAGGAAAATGACAGGTCCGTTATTTAAGCAGAGGGGTGGAGGAGTGGAAGGCTACATTTTTCTGAACCTCGCTACTTACTCTTTAAAAGCTATATGTGCTCAGAGAATTTGTGTTAATTTTAATCAGAGGTTACATCCTGGCCAGGACTAAATCAATAAGGCAGTACGGGTACGAATTGAACCCAGCAAGTTGTAAATGAAGATGATTTCACAACAACAGTCCTTTGTCTTCATCTTTAGGTAAATCAATGGCAAATAAATTCTAATTGATTCATTTAAAAGCCAATTGGAGGTACATTTTCACCAAAGACAGTGCTGGCATTGTTACTGCTTTATCGAGGCTGTAACTTTACACTGAAATCACACAGTGATTAGTCAAGAGCCCTCTCAAGACTCATTGTTAGTAGCAGGGTTCCGAAAAAATATAATGCTATACGTTCCCACGTGTTACTACAACTGTTTAAATAAAGGGCCTGTCATTTTTCTTTTTGTTTGTTAACAAGTTGTTAATCAAAGCTCTTTTCAAAAGGTCTGCTTTGTGCCCAGATATGTTCTAAATCACTGCAGGAAGAGCGATTAAAAATCAATAAATAAATAAATAAATAACCATAACAAGCGCCCCGGCTTTTTCTGTTCCGTACATCGTGGATCGTTATTGCTGAGTTGCCTGTTTGACAATGTGGGCACTAATCCTGACGCTGTCAGTGCACTAGAGCGGACATTTTGTAGCATTCAGTGTAAAAAGTGATCAGGATGTTAATGAAAAGGAAAATGACAGGTCCGTTATTTAAGCAGTTGGGGGAGTGGAAGGCTACATTTTTCTGAACCTCGCTACTTACTCTTTAAAAGCTATATGTGCTCAGAGAATTTGTGTTAATTTTAATCAGAGGTTACATCCTGGCCAGGACTAAATCCCACGATTCACTGTTCAGATGATGCATTTCTAATCAAAAAATCAAATCTAAATGATTTTTATATCAGGATGAAAGAAAGACAACTAATTAGACAGGGTTTATATGAAATCACACAGTCAGATTGTTATTGATTGCTAATCAATAATTGTGGAAAGGGAATGCTTTGTTCCCATTATATTGATATCTAAGAGCATAAAACGTCTAAAGGGAGTTACTCTAAAAATCTCTACAACCTACAAAGCCTGTTTGTTTAAGTAGCTCTTTGTTCTCAGAGTGACTAGCCTGGGGCGTATTTCTCATTTTTAAACACAGCAGCTCTGTTCGCTTGGCAGCGTCAGAAATATCCAAATCCTATAAACACCTCTAAACACAACAGCAGCAGCCCTGAGCTGGCTGTATCCTGTGCAGTAAGCCGGGAGATACAAACTCTGGAATAAGCACTCCTAGAGCAGAGGCTGGCTGTAACCTGTGCAGTAAGCCGGGAGATACAAACTCTGGAATAAGCACTCCTAGAGCAGAGGCTGGCTGTAACCTGTGCAGTAAGCCGGGAGATACAAACTCTGGAATAAGCACTCCTAGAGCAGAGGCTGGCTGTAACCTGTGCAGTAAGCCGGGAGATACAAACTCTGGAATAAGCACTCCTAGAGCAGAGGCTGGCTGTAACCTGTGCAGTAAGCCGGGAGATACAAACTCTGGAATAAGCACTCCTAGAGCAGAGGCTGGCTGTAACCTGTGCAGTAAGCCGGGAGATACAGACTCTGGAATAAGCACTCCTAGAGCAGAGGCTGGCTGTAACCTGTGCAGTAAGCCGGGAGATACAAACTCTGGAATAAGCACTCCTGGAGCACAGCGTCCGGTAATATCACAACAGCTTCTCAAAAGTCATCCCTCTCCCGGACAGACAACATGGAAAAGAGAAAAGGTTATCACAAGCACAAGTTTTCAAATGTGATGAGCTGTACAGTCTCATTATAGTGCTTCTGCCAGGCCACCAAACGTCATGAATATACATTGAGACACTGGGGCAGTTTCCATGGAAAAAAAAAGTCTCACCTTTCTCTCTCTGTTTTGGAAGTACTTTCAGATTGTGACTGTTTCCATGTAGTTTTTTTTAGCCAGAGTGTAACAGGGCAGATCTGTGCTGACTGTTTGGCGCATGCGTGGTGCTGCAGGAAGGGGGCAGCGGCCTTGTGGATCCCCCTGTCAGTCATGGCAGTGACACGGAGAGGTGGGGAAGACGGTTTGTGGCTTTCCCTCTCTCTGAGTGGCTGGGAGGCGGGCCTTGGGGGATTGCTGGCCCTATAAGATAACGCTCTGCTGATCCCTCAGCCTGCCCCTCCAAAATTGAAGAAGCCAGTTGGCGGAAGAGCTGCT
>NC_054586.1:1169868-1283151 GCF_017654505.1 Polyodon spathula
ACCATTGCATCCTATTCTATAATGTGGGTTATATTGTATTGTGAATATTTCAATACTGTACAGCTTTCAAACCGAGTTTAAAGTTATAAGTGTAAAAAGTTGTCAGGATGTTAACAATGATGAGAAAAATGACAGGTACGTTATTTAAAGCAACAGGTGGGGATGTTCAGCGCTGTATTTTTTGGAATCTGCTACTTACTCTTAAGGGGGGTGGAAATCAGTTGTATTCTTCAAAAAGTAGGAGTTATTTAAAGATTTAAAAAAATATGCCCCCTGTTAAAAACATGTGCATATTGTGATCTGTGCATGAAACAGGCGTTAGAATACAGGCAACCTCATACGAATATGAATTTCAAGGGACCAGCTACAAAATGTGTCTTATCAGTAATTCTGAACCCAACTCCTACCCTGAACATAAACCCTCGCCCCCTCTGAACCCAGCCCCCCCTGAACTCAAGCCCTCCCCTCTGAACCCAACCCCTCCCCTCAACATAAACTCTCACCCCCTCTGAACCCAGCCCCTCCTCCTGAACATAAACCCTCACCCCCTTTGAACCCCTCCCCTCTGAACCCAACCCGTCCCTCTAAACTCAACCCCTACCCTCTGAACCCAACCCCTCCCCTGAATATAAACCCTCGCCCCCTCTGAAACCAACCCCTCCTTTGAATTTAACCGCTCCCCTCTGAACCCAACCCCTCCCCCTGAACTTAACCCCTCCCCTCTGAACACAACCCCTACCGTGAACTCAACCCCTCCCCCTGAACTCAACCCCTCCCCTGAACACAACCCCTCCCCTGAACTCAACCCCTTTCACTTCCTAGGTTCCATTTCAGCTCAGCAGAGTGTACAATTACTGTACCCCCGTTTTCTCCCCAGTTTAGAATATCCAGTTATGTTCCCTCATTGCATCAATCTCCACACAGCTCAGGAGAAGTGAAGGTCAGCCAATCACTGCTTTACATCCAGGAGCTCCGCAGCGTGGGTGAGCTACTGCCTCCTGGAGGACAAAGGCCAGCCCTGCAGCTGTCTGCTTGAGCTCACCTGGCCAGTAGGATGCACTGCAGTGAGGTCAGGAGAAACCCGCGCCCCCCTGACTGTGTGACTCTCCCTGCCCACCACACAGCTGTGCCTTTACCAGGGGAGACTCTCTGGGACCCCTGCGCCCCCTGACTGTGTGACTCTCCCTGCCCACCACACAGCTGTGCCTTTACCAGGGGAGACTCTCTGGGACTGCGCTCCCCTGACTGTGTGACTCTCCCTGCCCACCACACAGCTGTGCCTTTACCAGGGGAGACTCTCTGGGACCCCTGCGCCCCCTGACTGTGTGACTCTTCCTGCCCACCAGACAGCTGTGCCTTTACCAGGGGAGACTCTCTGGGACCCCTGCTGTGTGACTCCCCTGACTGTGCTCCCCCCTGCACACCACGCGGCTGTGCCTTTACCAGGGGAGACCCTCTGGGACCCCTGCGCCCCCTGACTGTGTGACTCTCCCTTCCCACCACACGCCGTGCCTTTACCAGGGGAGACTCTCTGGGACCCCTGCACTCCCCTGACTGTGACTCCCCATGCAAACCACACGGCCATGCCTTTTCCAGGGGAAACCCTCAGGGATCCCTGTGATCCCCTGACTGTGTGACTCACCCTGCACACCACGCAGCTGTGCCTTTACCAGGGGAGACTCTCTGGGACCCCTGCGCTCCCCTGACTGTGTGACTCCCCTCTGTGCCTTTACCAGGGGAGACTCTCTGGGATCCCTGCACTCCCCTGACTGTGTGACTCTCCTTGCCCACCAGACAGCTGTGCCTTTACCAGGGGAGACTCTCTGGGACCCCCAATCAATTCAATACAAAAATACAAGTTTACTATAAAAACCTGCAAGAGAAGTGAATTGAAACAACAGATTTATAAAGTGATGACCTTCATACAACATGAAGCACTAACTCAGAAACACTGACAGAAACAGAATACATTGAATGCTTTTGAATCAAGACATTGAAAAATAAAAAAAATAAAAATCCATTGAATGTATTGGTTTCTTTTCAGTATTCCTAAATGTAGCACTATTGTAGTTACAGATGATGAAACACTAACCTGTCCGTTCTTCTTCAGATCAGCCCACATGCTGGTCCCGTCTCCCCCTCTCATCAACACATGGTAGGTGAAGTAATAGATTCCGGGCAGGGGGCAGGTAAACTTGCCAGTGGAGGGCTCATAGTAGTTCCCCACGTTGGTCACCACATCATCGAACTTGAGCACTTCGTTGCCTTCATGGGGTTTCCTCAGCCCAGCGTAGAAGGCTATCTTGGGGCTGTAGAAGGGAGCGATGTATCCTCCAGGGCCCGGGCCAGGAGGCCCTGGCGGACCAGGCTTTCCCGGCTCTCCGGGGGGGCCCCGAGGGCCTGGGGGGCCCGGAGGACCTGGGGGGCCCCTGAACCCCGACTTGCCCCTGCGTGGGTGCTCCTTCCCGCCTTCCAGGAATGGCGGAGGGGAGACTGCGGCGAGTTCCTGGCTGGCCTCAGCCGAGCTCAGCGTAGTGTAGGGGTCACAGACCATACGGCAGCTCCCCAGCATCTCGTAGTGACTTCCCGAGCCCGTCTTGGAGCTGTGCACCAGGAGAGGAATGGCGATCAGAAGGACCAGGATCATGGCCACTCCGATGGCCGCACCAATCACCCTTTTCCGTCGGGTCAAGCGCGAGGCAGCCAGGGCCAGGAAATCGTCGTCGCTTTTGGACGTAATGGTGCCGGCTCTGAGCTGCAGGGTGGAGAATCACACACTGACCCTCTGAGCTGCAGGGTGGAGAATCACACACTGGCCCTCCGAGACACAGGGGCAGGGAGGGAGGCTGACCCTGAGGGGATTGCACAGTGCTTCTTATCCCTGGGGTTTTATTGTTGGGTTGAGTCGAGGGATTTCCCAGTAATAGTGTTTTATGACAGAGATATTGAGTCAGGCTGACGTGTATCTTGGTTGTTTGATTGTTTGATTGAATGATTTTTGTTATTTTCTTCTGATTAGATCCAGTGTTTTAGTCTTCGATTTCTTTTTCAGCGTTGTTTTAAAAAAAAATAATGAAATTCTTTGTAAATATTTTAAATATTTCCCATAGTGTTAGTTCCTTTTTTTTGCTTGTAGTCTGTGTCTCTTCTGGGGTGTGTTCAACAACTTCACAGGAATGGTCAGTGTGTATGAGCTTTAGAAAACACACACAGCCACAAAACCAAAAAGCAACAATTCAAAACCAATTCCTTCAATAAAGAAATGCATGGATTCACTGACTGAAGGAGTTTCGTGTCTTTTTTTTTGTAGGATTTTTGAAATAAAATCTGAAAACATCAATCATTTATGAATAAAAGAGAAGTCAGAAATATACGTCTAAACGTCTTTCCTGTTTCTTTCAGAAATTCCCCATTTTTTATTTGTAAGATTGAAGGTTTTTTTTTTGCTTCTGCTGTTTTATTTTGTTTTCGGAAAGTCAGTTTGCCTCAGAATAACGGTTCAGAAATATCTGTTTGCTCTTTTTTGCCAGAAGAAAAAAAAACGATAATTCATTAAAGAAACACTTTCATTTTTTTGTTCCTTGTGTAATAAATGTAGTTGTTTTAATTGAAGATGTTGTTCTTCCTCTTAGTCTCCTCTTCTATTGTCAATTAAAACAAAATCTAAAAGTCAACTGAAATAGAAGTTCTTTCTTTCTTTCTTTCTGACTGTAGAGCTTCTTGTGCGTTACATTTAAATAAATAGAACAAGTAAACCAATAAACAAATGAATAAATAGACAAATATATGCGTTAATCACTTTTTTTCTTTTCGCCTTTCCTGGTTTCTCTGTCCGCTCTTCTCTCTCAGACCTCTTCTGGTGTCAGTTAAGACAGAAGCTCTTTTTCACTTTCCTCAATCAGTCGATTGGATGGTTCTCTCTCGCTTGCTCTGTGTGTGCTGGAGCTCCGCTCTCTCTGGCTGCTGGGGCAGGTGTGTGTGAATCAGAGAGAGAGAGAGAGAGAGAGAGAGAGAGAGAGAGAGAGAGAGAGAGAAGGAGGGGGAGAGGGAGGGAAGAAGTGAGAGAGAAGGAAAGGAACTTTTCAAATACATGCAGGCTCTGTGATATGTGTTTAAGTAAATGAGTACATGCAAAGGGATAATAGACGTATATACGCAGATATAGGAGTCAAGGAATAAGAGTGGCTGTAAAGTACATTCTATTCAAGGGACAAGTTTAGACAGAGAAAGAGAGGAGAAACATTTAAAATGTGTTTATTTTTTCAATAAATTAATAGACGCTCATTGACAAGATATGTAAGTATATGCTATTTAAGAGTGCCGAGGGATAGAAAGGAGAGACATGTTCATTATTCTTCAAATAAATTTATCATAGTGGTCACTGTGCAGCAAAATATCTTTAAAGAATGGGTAAGCCTATGGTGGGAAGGGACTGTGTAGGTAGGCTGCAGCAATGAGACCCATTGAGTGACCGAGAGAGTGGAGGGAGAGGAGAGAAGAGAGAGAGGATGAATTGCATTTCTACTCTCTCTCCCCTCCAGGCTTCAATGTCTCATCTCATATCCATTCCAACATGACTCCATCCTCATTAGTATTGAAATGAGATGAACTAGAGTGGACAAGCCTCTCTCTCTCATTCTCTTTCTCTAACCCATTCCCTCCTCTGCCATCCGCTCACCCCTTTTCCCCTTAGGCTCTATCAATTCTCTCTTTATCAATCTCTGTGCATCCATCTCGTCCATTCTCTCTTCCATCATAGCATTTTCACCTGCTCTCAACGTTTCTGTCCTCCCCCTCTCTCTGCCTTTCTCCCTCTCCCTTATCCTGTCTCCCTCTGTTTTCCTTTCCCTTCCCTCTCCTGTTCTGTCTCTATCTCCCTATCCCTCACTCCTATTCACTGTCTCCTTTCACACCTTACTCACCATCTCATCATCCATCTCTTCCCTTTCTCCCAGTCTCTCAGTGCCAGAAGGGGGTTAACCGCTGAAAGCTGCTTCCAATTAAAATCCCCGCTCTGTGGTCTGGTGAAAGCACAATTCCCTGAGCGCCCAGTTCAATAGCAGCCTAACGAGCGCTCGCTCACACATACACACAAGACAGACCGCAACAAAGCAGTGCGTGCACGTTCAAAAAATACATTCGTTAAAACATAAACCTCTAAAAAAGAAAATATATAAACACCTTGACATGACAAGAAGAGTTGCATTGCCCTCAGCTTCACATACCCCGAAGCAAGAAATAATATTTAATAAAGCACAGCTTTCTGGTGAATTGCATTAGTGATGGACAGCTATCTAACACTCTGTCTGTCTGCCTGTATTATTAATTTGATTTATTTATTATAAAATGGATCTGAGATTTCCTTTAACCTGATTGGTCACTACGAGGGCTCTGATAAAGGACCTCGAATGTTATCTTTCAAACTATGTTTAATCGCTGTTCCAAATCAATCAGCCCTGAAAAGGCAGTATTCATATATTTGACCTTTTTCTGCTTCTTGAAAGAAAATCTCCATTCTTGTACACGCCCTCTGATGTTGTTTGTCAATGTAGACTGTTCTGCTTCTTCACTGCTCTATCTATCTATTTAAATGTAGTACTGTATAGAAATTAGAAATTGAAATCAAACAGCTGGACTCAGTCTGATTAATTTCAGCAATTTAAGCATATCACAGTAACAACACAGGCACGTCACATCTCTTCTATAGCCAGGAGAAGGAGGCTTTGACTTTATGCAGGGTGCTGTTTGATGGGGGGGTTTCTCCAGAAAAATGATTCGAATGGTAAGGCTGTATAGGGATCCATGGTTGTTTTCCTCCATCCTTTTCCTCTCAATATACACCAAAAATGATTTACTGAGTTACTGTAACTTCACAATCTATAGGTTTAAATATTATAATTGTGCAAAACAAGCTTAAAGTAAAACCAATATTGAAAATATAAGAAATAAATAATTTACAGTAGGGGTCTGAAGGACTCACCCTGCACACCACATAGGGGCATGGGTGGTGTGCAGGGCTGCACAGAGATAGGAAGGCACGACTTTGACTGTGTGGTGTGCAGGGCTGAGTCACACAGATAGGGGAGAGCAGGGGTCTCCGAGGGTCTCCCCTAGTAAAGACAAGACTGTGGTGTGCAGGGCTGAGTCACACAGATAGGGGAGCGCAGGGCTCCCCGAGGGTCTCCCCTGGTAAAGACACGACTGTGGTGTGCAGGGTGAGTCACACAGATAGGGGAGCAGGGGTCCCGAGACTGGCTGGTGTGCAGGGTGAGTCACACAGGTAGGGGAGTGCAGGGGCCTGTGTGAAGTTGCTGAACACGCTCCTGGGGATTCCACAGGGAGCATTGGCTCTCCCAACAAAATCTTCAGGAGAACACGCCCCCACCAGGGTATACCAGGAGAACACGCCCCACACCAGGGTATACCAGGAGAACACGCCCCACACCAGGGTATACCAGGAGAACGCCCCACACCAGGGTATACCAGGAGAACACACCAGGGTATACCAGCACGCCCACACCAGGGTATACCAGGAGAACAAGCCCCACACCAGGGTATACCAGGAGAACATGGGTATACCAGGAGAACAAGCCCCACACCAGGGTATACCAGGAGAACACGCCCCACACCAGGGTATACCAGGAGAACACGCCCCACACCAGGGTATACCAGGAGAACACGCCCCACACCAGGGTATACCAGGAGAACACGCCCCACACCAGGGTATACCAGGAGAACACGCCCCACACCAGGGTATACCAGGAGAACACGCCCCACACCAGGGTATACCAGGAGAACACGCCCCACACCAGGGTATACCAGGAGAACACGCCCCACACCAGGGTATACCAGGAGAACCCACACCCCCACACCAGGGTATACCAGGAGAACACGCCCCACACCAGGGTATACCAGGAGAACACGCCCCACACCAGGGTATACCAGGAGAACACGCCCCACACCAGGGTACCAGGAGAACACGCCCCACACCAGGGTATACCAGGAGAACACACCAGGGTATACCAGCCCCACACCAGGGTATACCAGGAGAACACGCCCCACACCAGGGTATACCAGGAGAACACGCCCCACACCAGGGTATACCAGGAGAACACGCCCCACACCAGGGTATACCAGGAGAACACGCCCCACACCAGGGTATACCAGGAGAACACGCCCCACACCAGGGTATACCAGGAGAACACGCCCCACACCAGGGTATACCAGGAGAACACGCCCCACACCAGGGTATACCAGGAGAACACGCCCCACACCACACCAGGGTATACCAGGAGAACACGCCCCACACCAGGGTATACCAGGAGAACACGCCCCACACCAGGGTATACCAGGAGAACACGCCCCACACCAGGGTATACCAGGAGAACACGCCCCACACCAGGGTATACCAGGAGAACATGCCCCACACCAGGGTATACCAGGAGAACACGCCCCACACCAGGGTATACCAGGAGAACACGCCCCACACCAGGGTATACCAGGAGACTCCCCACACCAGGGTATACCAGGAGAACACCCCCACACCAGGGTATACCAGGAGAACACGCCCCACACCAGGGTATACCAGGAGAACACGCCCCACACCAGGGTATACCAGGAGAACACGCCCCACACCAGGGTATACCAGGAGAACACGCCCCACACCAGGGTATACCAGGAGAACACGCCCCACACCAGGGTATACCAGGAGAACACGCCCCACACCAGGGTATACCAGGAGAACACGCCCCACACCAGGGTATACCAGGAGAACACGCCCCACACCAGGGTATACCAGGAGAACACGCCCCACACCAGGGTATACCAGGAGAACACGCCCCACACCAGGGTATACCAGGAGAACACGCCCCACACCAGGGTAGAACAGGAGAACACGCCCCACACCAGGGTATACCAGGAGAACACGCCCCACACCAGGGTATACCAGGAGAACACGCCCCACACCAGGGTATACCAGGAGAACACGCCCCACACCAGGGTATACCAGGAACACGCCCCACACCAGGGTATACCAGGAGAACACGCCCCACACCAGGGTATACCAGGAGAACACGCCCCACACCAGGGTATACCAGGAGAACACGCCCCACACCAGGGTATACCAGGAGAACACGCCCCACACCAGGGTATACCAGGAGAACTCGCCCCACATCATGGCGATGCCAAATCCAATCAGGTAGACATAAGGGGCAGTAAAGCAGTAAAATACATTTTAGCTACACATGTGAAACAAACGAGACCCAAACGACAAATATAAACATGCATGTCAATGATATATTCTACAACATACTGGAACATAACTGAAGATGTTCATATCCACTACACAAAATAATGTCGCCTGCAGCTTTTGATCTTAATGCACTTGATCCCAACAGAGAAAACCAGCAATGGATTTCCAGATGCTATTATGTCTGTTTGTCTTACATAGCTCTATACAGTGGACCACAAGTGTTTTTGACAGTTACTGTAACTGCAATATCCTGTTGCAAAAAAACGTTTATAGGGCTTGTAAAAACTGCAAAGAGTTTAGATTACAGGAAACTTGTTATTGGACTAATTAATATTGTCAGTAGAACTATCTGTCAAGCTATTTAAAGATGAGCTTTTTAAATATACACTGCTGGAGGTACAGCAGTAACACTGTCTATATGTCTATCTATATTTCTACCTACCTGGAAAATAATTTTCATTTATATTGAGAAATGATTAGGAATATAACTCTCTTCTCATTTTAAATCAGTCGCAAATACTTATCCTAAAGACAAACGGAGAAACAAAATAGACATATTTCAGAACCAGCAAATAAAAATGCGCTTTGGAAGAGTCAAAGATAACATTCTGAGGTATTTTTCCTACAAGGACTCAAACTCCCAGGAGTCTCTCACGCGTGTGGAATGCGCTCCTTCAGCGGTAAAAGAGTACAAAATAATGCTATGAAAAATCAAATACTTGTTTATCATATTGAGTGCCTCGCTCATGGGACCGCGAGATGTCCGAAGTGTTGGTAATGCAACACGCTGCACGCTAGAGTTACTGGAATGATTTTGTTACTTGTTCTTTAAGTACCATAAAATATCATCTTCTTTGGAGAAACTGGAGGCTGTAATCGTTGAGTAATGATCGGGCCTCTATTCTAACCAGTGGCAATCCTTTGCCACACTAGCTCTATTGACGTCTGTCATTTTGGTTCACATCCTATATCCACTGTATATATTTACACCAGTCCCTAAGATCTTTCTAATCAATTTTAATCACACGTTACATATTTTAATTTTAATCACCAAGGTGCAAATGTTAACCAAAAGTTACCTAATAAAATATTAATGGCTTCATTTAATTTTGTACAGTATATTTCTTTTCTTTACTTAAAGAACCAAGACAAATTCTAATTGATCACAAGAACCTGGACACGAACTGTGGAAGAAACTCTTTATAGCGACAGACAGATTGTATTGCAGTGGTTTGGAGCAGGATGCACCATGTCGACATGGCAGTCATCATTGCAGAAACTCAATGAACAACCAAATCCACAGTCATTCACCAATGATAGCGAATAGACAACATGTGAGGCTCCCTCCAGTCCAGGGCAGGCTTGAGGCATGGAGACTGAACTGCTCCCTCACCCCCTAAGAGAAAGGGTGCTCCCTCCAGTCCAGGGCAGACTTGAGGCTTGGAGACAGAACTGCTCCCTCACCCCCTAAGAGAATGGGTGCTCCCTCCAGTCCAGGGCAGGCTTGAGGCTTGGAGACTGAACTGCTCCCTCACCCCCTAAGAGAAAGGGTGCTCCCTCCAGTCCAGGGCAGACTTGAGGCTTGGAGACAGAACTGCTCCCTCACCCCCTAAGAGAAAGGGTGCTCCCTCCAGTCCAGGGCAGGCTTGAGGCTTGGAGACTGAACTGCTCACTCGTCCCTCCAGCGGACAGTATTATAAGAATGGGTTCAAGCATATTTGCTTTTTTTAAAACCACTTTGATTGCTGCAAAACCAGATGAATTGCCGAGAAACTATTTAAATCCAACATCAAACCCCAGCTATGAGCAGTCCTACCTAAACTCGTCCTCTTTTTAAATGCAGCGCACATATGAATGGGATCAAACTTGTCTTAATTATCGTGGATGATAAAGGAGGCATCCCCGTCAATCCAGTTCCAGACTGGGATCCAAGCTCAGGGGTTCCACTCACTAATGGGCTGTCAGAGCCACTGATTTTACTTGAAGTGAGAGGTTTTAGTGCCTTTTAAAATATTACTGAGACAAATGAATATTGGAATGTGCAGCTGTTAGCGAGGCCATTAATCTTGGAGATACTGGATAGAAATATTCTCATACACACATTGGAACGTTCCTCTAAACGCAGGGGAGTGTATTGGTCCCTTTCTACAGCAATTACCATGCTGTAAAACAAAACAGTGACAGAGAACAACAGCTTAATATTCAACACATTTCCCTCGTATTGTTCAGATCTAGCAGTTTGTCAGCACATCGGTCTGTTTGCATGCCTGTCTGTCTAATCCTAATACCTTCTTCTGCCTGCCTTCGTGTCTATTTGTCACCTTCAATCTGACAGTAAATTGTCTGTCTACCCTCTATAAATCTACCACAGTAAATCTGCATCCTCATTTTGGAGTTGTTCCATGCTCACCCCCTGGTTTTGCTGTCGTTTGCCATGTTTAATAGGTGTTGCCGTGCTCTACAATGCCTGCCTCTGCTTTACCATGCTTTCACTATATGTATTACACTTTGCTGTGCTTTAACTATGGGACACTTTTCTAAAGGCCTGTGTGGCTGTGTGAATGTTCCTTTCTGTATGTCTGTCTGTCCACCACTGCCTCTGGCAATGTCTGTCTGTCTGTCTGTGTAACAGGGGGGAGCTGGGTGGAAACCGGCGACCCTACCCTCTGCAAGGAAGCGTCTTAACCGCTATACAAAATAGCTGGGTTCATCTGCAATCATGGTTCAAGAGCTTTTAAACCATATCTCACCAATATCTCAAGCATTCAAAATTCTAAAAGGTACAATGTCTACCCAAGGGACTTTTTCGACCTGAAAAAAGAAACAAAGACAAGGGGCATTCAGAACAGAAAATAGGAGACACTTTTTTACACAGAGAATTGTGAGGGTCTGGAACCAGCTCCCCAGTAATGTTGTTGAAGCTGGCACCGTGGGATCCTTCAAGAAGCCACTTGATGAGATTCTGGGATCAATAAACTACTAACAACCAAACGAGCAAGATGGGCCAAATGGCCTCCTCTCGTTTGTAAACTTTCTTATATTCTTATGTTCTTAATATCTCACAACTGCCTGGGTCATCTGCCTTACCTGTACAATTCACCTGAAGACATTTCACCCCTTTTTATAAAGCCGAGATCCCCCATTCATTCCAGTATTGATAAAGCTCATGCATCGTTAATGAACAATGGGGTTCTTTTTTAAGGGAGGTATCGTTTTAGGAGTTGACTTCTTCTGGCCCTCTGCGATTGATCTCAGTATTATATTTAAAGATTTGCAGGGCTGTTAAATATTGCCATGCCATGGATTTCTCTGGAGATGCATACAAACCCAAACTATAATTACAGAGCAAGCGAAAGAAAAACTGTGCTTTATATAGATAGGAATGTATTTCATTTCAATGAAAACTGTGCTTTATATAGATAGGAATGTATTTCATTTCAATGAAAACTGTGCTTTATATAGATAGGAATGTATTTCTTCAATGAAAACTGTGCTTTATATAGATAGGAATGTATTTCATTTCAATGAAAACTGTGCTTTATATAGATAAGAATGTATTTCATTTCAATGAAAACTGTGCTTTATATAGATAGGGATGTATTTCATTTCAATGAAAACTGTGCTTTATATAGATAGGGATGTATTTCATTCCAATGAAAACTGTGCTTTATATAGATAGGGATGTATTTCATTCCAATAAAAGCGCATTTTCATATCATGGACACACACCACGATTACATAACAATCTACAAAATGCTTCAAGACCGACCTCCTTCATAAATGTTTTTTTTTGTGAAATATAAATACCTGTTATTGTCTGCTAAGATTGTGTGTAAATGTGTTATAAATGCAATGAAAAATAACACTGTGGATAAATGGGTTGATTGATCAGCCCCTGATAAGCCTCAACTGGATTGAATTTTACACACCTGGGAATTGCTTTACCACTTCAGGAGTGATCCCGGGATAACCACGGATATGTGATGATGCAATCCAGGGGATTCCCTAGTCCCGGAAAAGGCTTTAAAATTCCAAATGTGGCTTTTACTGCAGCGACCCCAGCACACTCATATATGCATCGCACATGCTTACCACAGCAACATGCTCATATAATAATAATAATAATAATAATAATAATAATAATAATAATAATAATAATCTTTTATTTATAGAGTGCCTTTCATGCCACAGGGTTCAAGGCACTTCACACAAGTTCACAATTACAAAGACAGATATTATAATACACTAACAGAGGACAAAACATACATAAAAAAAAGAAAATTAAATAAAACAGTTAAAATAACCATGACTTGTCAAAATAAAATCAATAGGGTAAATTATAAAGATACATCTTAAGCCTTGATTTAAAAGTAGCCACTGTGGATGAACCTCTGACATGCTCGGGCAGAGAGTTCCACAGTGCGGAGTCCGAACACAAAAACCAACCTTTTCCAAGCCTTTCCCTCCGAGTGCAGAGCAGACCCCTGTCAGCTGAGCTCAAAGCACGCTGAGGCAGATAGACACACAATACCTCTGACAAGTAATCTGCTGCCATTGCATTTAGTGCTTTAAATGCAAGTCATAGAATTTTAAAATCAAGTCCATATTTCACTGGAAGCCAGTGAAGAGATGCCAGCACAAGGGTTATATATGCGCTCTCTTTTCTGTTCTGGTGAGAGCTCTTGCAGCTGAATATGTCAACACATTGCATAAGCTTTCTCTTTGAGTTGCATGGTAAGACATTTATCTTTGAATGTATGTTTTGCGGTTCATGTCCAGCCATCGTCTTTCCTTTCAATTCAACGGTGTGCAATGCCAGTTCATTACATTGTGTAGTGACAATAGCAGCATAGGAGGCTGTGTGGTCCAGTGGTTAAAGAAACAGGCTTGTAACCAGTAGGTCCCTGGTTCAAATCTCAGCAGAGTTCACACACCCTAGTCTCATATCTTGTAAAGTCCTTTGTGATTGTGGTCCACTATGAAAGGCACTATATAAATAAATAAAAGCTGTTCCTTCCTGATATATATAAACTAGTTACCCGCTGAAATAGAAACAGAACATCCATTTTAACATGGTTTTTCCCATGATGATCAAATGCATTTCCCATTGTTTACCATGGATTGCCTTGTTGTTTAACATGTTTTACCAAGCCTCTTTGGGTTCTGCAATGCTTAACTGTGGGTTGCTTTGCATTCACTATGCAATATTACAGTTTGCTATGCTTTTATGGGAAACTTTCTTGGAGTGTTTTGTAAGCACAGAAGACTGATATGCATCTGTGAAGTTTACACTCGTGGTGGGTAAAGTACAAGGAGAATGGAGTGAGTCTGGACTGTCAGTGCTGGGAATCATAGTTAAGCTGTGCAAATCTGAATGCAGCTAGCTATCTAAGGGAGTAGACAAAGTATACAACAATGTCAATCTGATTCAGTAGCACTCTATTTACTGTGGCCACACATGAGATAAACACTGGTGTGACAGATATCGAATGATTCTTGGTGTTAGATCTCCCTCCCTCCCTGCGAGGCAGCTGCATAAAGGGAACAGAGTGCCCTGGACTAAATGGCACGACAGTTTATTCCCAGGGTTAGGTGGAAGTCGGCCATCTAGAAACGGGGCAGAGCTACGGTACACAACACCAATGACCCGGATGGGAAACGACGTGGCATCTGCGGATTGGAAGAGCGAATGCGCTTGTTAACCAAGGGGTCATGGGTGACGTTCTAAAAAGGGGACGTAGTGATGTGATCTGTTCCTTTGTGAATGGTTACGTTAAATGACCAGAAGGAGAACCTGTGCTGTGAAACCTGAGTCTTTTGTTTGTTTTTGTTTGTTGTTAATAATACTGTATGTAATTTTTGGACGGCTAAAGCTGTCGCCAAAAGGTCAGCAATAAACCTGGATCAACAACCCGTGATTTTTGTTGTCTCTAAAGAACAGTATTCACCACGAGCACTAGAGCACGCACTGTGGACTGGCACATGTGCTTGTGTATGTGATACGTGTGGGTGAACTGAAACGGGAGTGTTATTATTTCTGGGCAAACCCGCGGATTGTAAATAAGCAATCCACGCTGCTGTTTTGCTTCATTAACATTGTTATTGTTTACTGCTGTTATCCATCAGGCATTGGGTTATACAATAAACCTTCATTTCACCTGGATTATCTTTGTGTGTCTGATTATTGATCACCTGCACACTGTTAACCACTTTGCCACACTGGCTACATGTTTCAACATGGTGTAAGGCTTTTGAAACTCCTGCCTTTGTATTGCCCTGACTTTGTAGCTCTTTAGCTTGGCGCGTGGCCCAAAATACACCCATGCTGGAGTGACTGGCTTTTCATAACAGAGTGCAGCTGTGACCTTCGAGGGATGACAAAACCTTTTGTATAAGATGATTCTTTGTGGAATAGCACATGTCCTACAGGGATGATTTTTGTTGCTTTTGTGTTAACATTGTGTATGTGGTTACCTATGCACTAGCTTAACTAGTGTGTTGGGCTTGATCACCTCAATAATACCACAGTGAGCATAAGTGACAGGACTCATATGACAAGACGCAGTGAAGTGAAATGACTCAGCTGTCCTGAAGCAAAACGTGTTTGTAAACCGCTAAAGGCAATTGCTAAATAAGCCTCAATAAAACATCCATGTCAAATTGGTTGTATGTAATTGAACATAAACTCCAGTTATGTCCACTTAATGCACATACAAATGTTTAAAATGACATGTGAAGAAGATACAGAGTTGTTTGTATTGTGTTTGAAAAAAAAGAGTGGCCAACATTTGAACTGAAACAGTAGCACAAGAATATAGAACATAGCATTGAGAGAGAGCGACGCTTCCTGACTCAGTAATTCGCTTCAGAGACGAGACACTGTGCTTTGATGCATAACTGCAGTCTGGCTTAAAAAGGGAAAGTTTGTTGATAGTTAATAGTGGAGAGTTTTGTACAGGATTACATTGATAAATATGGGGAACAATGCTCAGCTGAATACACTGTTACAGACAGAGACGGGTGGAGCCAGCATGCAACAGGCTGCCCAGAGAGAGAGTACGAAATAACGCTGTTTCTAAAACTGGCTGTGCTAATGGAAAGCTTTTGGAGAGAGAAACGTGTTTCTTGGAAGAAAATGAAATATGTACCTACCTGCAAAGTGAGAATAGGGATTTAAGAGATCGATTTTCAGTGCTGCCGTAGAAAAGCAGCACTAAAAATTTGATTGACTGTGGTACGTCTGCCAAAACTGGTAATTCTCACATGCTTTATGCATTTATTTTTATTTTTATTTTTTTAAGATAAGGAAAAAAAAAATTGTGCTGCTGCACACACATAGTGTCTGCAGAGGAGGAATGGGCTCAGACTCGAGCTATGGGCAAGTGAGGAGCTGCTTCTCCATCCACACCACAACCTTGCAGCTCCTAAACCTCACTCTCTCACTCCTGACACAGACACACACACACACACACACACACACACACACACACACACACACACACACACGCACACGCACACACATGCTCACATTTTCTTTTTATTCCTTTTAAACACTTGTAACTTTTCTATTCTACTTTCATTTTTATGTGCTCTGGGCATCTTGCCAAAAAGGAAAGACAAGGAGTCTAGTTTGTTATGTTTTAAATTTATAATTACACTGAATCTTCAAGGACAGACAAGCCTTTCTGGGTTTCAATCAGTTAGATCTGTTAGCAAAACATTTTGAATACATTTATGGGTACCACCTAGTGGTTGCTAACGAATATTTTATATTCAGCAAAAGTGTGTGTGTGTGTGTGTGGGGGGGGGGGGGGGGTTGAATTTTGAAACAAACCCCCCCCCCCAAAAAAAAACATATACTGGTAGTTATAGATGCCTTCTCAAAGTGGATTAATATGTTCCCAATTAAAAACAGCACAGTAGCTGCAGCAGCAAGGGTGACGTGTGAACAAGTATTTTGTAGATGGAGATATATAGAGAATTGGTAAAACTACTGCGTATACCACACTTAATGTGCTCAGAGATAGCTGTTTGTGGTTAAGAAAACACGAGAATTTACACTTCCTCAGCAGCAATCTTGAGAATTAATAGCCTTATATGGCAAAAGAGATCACTGAGTTAAGCAGCGAGAGTTATTTTTCAGTTACAAACTGCAGCATTAGAGCATGCAAACCCAGGTGAGAAAAGAAAAGAAAAGTCAAAGAGTGCACGCCTCCACTGTGGTCCGAGAGAAACTGTACTTGTTTGTAAAAATGACATGAAAATAGTATATAATGCATTACTTCACAACATAAATAATTATAATACAATAAACGGTTTACATAGCATATTTATTTAGCCCACAAACCTGGCAGCTTTCTAAGCTGTACAGTCCACACACACAATACCCACCTCTCCACTCTCCCTGAGCATTTACCCACACTGCCCTTCCACAACCAGCGCACACATCCACAGTTTTGTTGTCGTTGCATTTTGCAACCTGGCACTGTTTCCTCTTGCGTGTGGGTGCAGCGTCTGCAGCACTGCCAGAAGGGGCATCTGTCTCTGCCCTTTTCTGATTCATAGTGCTCGCCGAAGCTCCATGGCTAACTGCAAAATGAAGTTCCTCCTGTCGCAGTTTTCTCTGGAATTACGTTTAAACATCCCAAAGTAGAATAGATGGCTAACGTAATTCTATCAATGGCTATTGCATGGTTATAAACCATCTCTAATGCTATAACATAGTTATTAAGTATATATTATATATTTATAAAACATTAATAAGCAGCATCTTAATATAAAGTGTTAGCTGTTAAGCTTTATTTAACTCAATTATAGTTTTCAATCTGGATGTTTTCAGGAAAAAAATAAAGAATACACCTTGGTTAATGAATATGAATCTATATTCATGTAAGATATGGGAACTCATTTTAATATTAGCTATTTAATAAGCTAACATGGGGACATGCATTTTGGTTATGTTTTATGAAGGATTTAGGCATTGACATATAGCTATGTCCAAAAGTTTTGCATCCCGCTATCAAATGAACACATTTTGCTTCATAAAGTCAAATACAAACCTGCTGAACAATGTTAACATGTTGAATTACACACTGCTTTGCAGTTCTCCAAATATGGACACCATTAAAAAAAAAGTGACGTTCATTTTGTAGTGTCTTGATAAATAAAATACATACGCTCTGTTAATTTGTTTTATTTCGGTTATTTAATGATGTATCAATCCTAAAATTGGAGGCGTTGCAAAACTTTTGGCCAGAGCTGTACTTAAAATTGAATCAGAACAGGAAGGTGTGGCAAAAATGGAAACTTTCTAGAGATCTCTGTATTTTTGCCCCAGTGGCAGACATGCTCGGGCTACACCAGTGCTCTTGATATACTCTCTCATCAATGCCGTTGGTCTGGGGCTGGTACATTTCACATACTTCATCATTATTGATTTATTTATTAATTTTGGTGCCTAAGGATGTGGGAAGTGGGAGTGCCATCGTGCGGACGAACACAACTGCACTCTTATTAACACAAGAGCCGTGTCTGGTTGATCTGCACTGCCTGTAATATTGTCATGAGAGGGCTGGCGTTTAGTGATTCAAGCACGAGGCGTTGCAGTGTGAGGGCGGGTGCTTATTGTTTCAGCCTATCAGCACCAAGCATTGCCCTGCAATAGAATGTTTACTTTCCAAAAGTCAATGTCTGATGACAGAATGGGAAAAACATTCTCTAGCATCCAGCACTACGTTTAAAAAAAAGCCAAGCAAGGAATATTTTAACCGTTGACAAACACATGTCAATATATCTGTCAATAAATCAAGCCATATTATTAAGTCTTGATACGAGGCAGAGCATTCCGAAATTGAGGCGCTCTACGAGAAAGAGCCCTCCCTCCTCTCGTGTTGCTTTTGCTGGCCTGAGGAATAACCAGCAGCCCCACATCCTGTGATCTCAGAGTGCGGTTTGGAAGATACGGGGTCAGTAACTCCTGCAAATAATCAGGTGCTAATCCATTCAGGGCCTTGTAAGTTAACAGCAAAATATTAAAATCAATTCTATACTGCACAGGGAGCCAGTTTAAGGACGCTAAAGCAGGGGTAATATGTTCACTCTTCCTGGTTTTAGTCAGAATTCTAGCAGTGGTATTCTGAACAAGCTGCAAGCGGGATACCACACGTTTTGGGACACCAGAAAAAAAGTGCATTACAATGATCATTTCTAGATGAAACAAAGGCATGCATTAGCCTCTCGGCATCAGATACAGAAATAATTGGTCTAAGTTTGACTATATTTCTCAAATGGTAAAAAGATACTTTAGTAACTTCCCTAATATGAGTCTCAAATGATAGATCAGGATCAAAGACGACCCCCAAACTCTTAATTTGTAGTTGAAGTTTTGATGAGAGACTGCAAGGGTCGAGCGCATGTAAACCCACATCTTCTTTTAGTTGGTTCTGTGAGCCCACTAGCATAACCTTTGTTTTATCTGAATTCACCCAATGCTTGCTGTCTGTAAGGCAAGTAGCTAATAGAAGAAATGCCTGGCTTTAGGGACAGATATAGCTGGGTCTCATGAGCATAGCAAAGCCCTTGATGTGCGATCACATTTTTCATAAATGAGTCATCAATATGCTTTAAAATCTGGTGCTGTGATACTGACCACGCGGGACGCAGCGAAAGCAATGCAGTGAGGTTCTTGTAAAACACTTCAGGGGCTTCTGGAACACAATCAGTTTGTATTTGGGATTATTAGATTGCTTAATGCACTGTATAGGGCTGTAGATG
This sequence comes from Polyodon spathula, assembly GCF_017654505.1. NCBI lineage: Eukaryota > Metazoa > Chordata > Actinopteri > Acipenseriformes > Polyodontidae > Polyodon > Polyodon spathula. The sequence continues at coordinate 1,188,893 of NC_054586.1, forward strand.
TGAATTTTGCCTACAAGTCACGGGCAAAAAATTAAATATATTGAAGAAGCTTCCCCTTTAATGGATCCATGGTAAACCACTGAGTATATTAGCAGAAATGAACTTATTCATTGCCACATTCTTATTGTATCCTGTGTAGAACCATATGTGCAATTCTGCTAGGAGTTCCATTCATATGTCATTCTAATTCTTTACGCAGACAGACAGATACAGACACAAAAGACAAAGACAGAAGAGACAAACAGGCACAAGAGACACACAGACACAAAAGACACACAAACACAAGAGACACACAGACACAAGAGATGCACAGACACAAGAGACACAAGAGACACACAGACACAAAAGACACACAGACACAAGAGATGCACAGACACAAAAGACACACTGACACAAGAGATGCACAGACACAAGAGACAAAAGAGACACACAGGCACAAGAGACACAAGAGACACACAGACACCAGACACACAGACACAAGAGACACACAGACAGAAGAGATGCACAGACACAAGAGATGAACAGACAGACACAAGAGACACAAGAGACACACAAACAGACACAGACACAAGAGACACACAGACATGAGAGACACTCAGACAGATGCAGACACACGAGGCACACAGACACAAGAGACACACAGACACATGAGACACTCAGACAGATGCAGACACAAGAGACACACAGATACACAAGGCACTCAGACAGATGCAGACACAAGAGACACTCAGACAGACGCAAACACACAAGACGCTCAGACAGACGCAGACACAAGAGACACACAGACAGGTACAAACAGACAGTCATGTCCTCATCCCTCTATTTCTATAGACTGGCACACACATGAGGGCCTATTTTAACAATCTAAACAGCGGCTGATCTAAACACTGCCGCCTCTGCATTAAACCAGCTGTGTGCCCCCACCAACGTGCTCACAGATTAGTGGTAATCTTGAACTCTCTTACCTTGACATTAGGCAATCCAACCAGGGCCTACTAGCCATATCAATCATTCATTTCAAAGCAGTGCGGTTAAAACAAATGTAGTTACAAAGTAGGTCGGCCAAGAACTCATTCGTTATTTAGGTCTCAAATGTGCAGTTTTAAAAGAAACACATGCTTTAGCAAACATTTTCATTTTAACACTAGTTTAAAGAGCTCTCAGTTTGCAAGCCATGCTTTAGACTTCCTTGCACTACCTGGGCAATCTGCAGAGGGCCATTGTCCCCACCCCTAGCTCAATTACCAATCAGCTGCTTCCCCTATTGCTTTCTGCCAACCCAGAAGGCACTGCTGCACACCACTCTCCAATTACCAAAGCATGTCGAGCAGCTGAGACAAATTGCCGGTGTGTGTGTCAGCAGGGGCTATTTGTCTAAATGAATATCGATGGCTGGGAAGGCATAGCTGCTTGTTTTATTGGTGAAATCCAGGGGCAGGTTAGCCCCAAACGACTCCTCGGCTCGGTTATATTGGAAGACAATCGTCCTTGAGTTGAGCGGGGCAGCCATTTGAACGGGAGTTTACAAGACCAGAGGGAGAGGGGCTTGCTGATCTCATTGCCGGCGTGAGCACAGCCCCGCGAGAGCAGACTCACACACAGAGCTGCTGGAAGTAGCATCGCTCTCTCTCACACACACACACACACACACACACACACACCGTTGGGTTTATGAGCCCATTCAGTTCACCCCTGTTAAGAGGAGATTTATTAACTCGAGAAGAGATCGAGGCATCACGTATGCATAGCTGCACAGACTCTGATCCTGGACTACCTAGTGCTGGTGTGTAGAGCTAATCAGAGGCGGTGAAAACAACCGTAAAAGCTTTCAAAATCCAATGGGCAAGTAGGTGATTTAAGTGCTTATTTATTTATCTCAATTTTTTAAATGTAAGTTTTACCCAAGCTCCACAGGAAGCTATGTGGTCCAGTGGTTAAAGAAACAGGTTTGTAACCAGGAGGTTTCTGGTTCAAATCCCAGCTCAGCCACTGACTCACTGTGTGACCCTCAGCAAGTCACTTAACCTCCTTGTGCTCCGTCTTTCGGGTGAGACGTTGTTGATGCATAGTTCTCATATCTTGTAAAGCGCTTTGTGATGGTGGTCCACTATGAAAGGCCCTATATAAAAAAAGCAGATGTGAGCTACCGCCCCCTGGAGGATAAAGGCCAGCCCTGCAGGATTCTGCTTGAGCACACCAGACCCCTGGCCAGTAGGGGCTGCCATAAGAAGAGGAAATGGCTGATCTAGCCTAAGTAACACACACACACAGAGGGTTCTCAAGATCAAACCAGTGAAACACACACAGAGGGTCCTCAAAATCAAACCAGTGTACACACATGCACACACACAGAGAGGGTCCTGAAAATCACACACACACACACACCACAGAGGGTCTCATATTCAAACCAGTGCACACACACAGAGGGTCTCATAATTAAACCAATTCACACACACACACACACACAGAGGGTCCTCAAAATCAAACCAGTGTACACACACGCACACACACACAGAGGGTCCTGAAAATCACACACACACACAGAGGGTCTCATAATTAAACCAGTTCACACACACACAGAGGGTTCACAAGATCAAACCAGTACACACACAAAGGGTCCTCAAAATCAAACCAGTGTACACACACAGAGGGTCCTGAAAATCACACACACACCACAGAGGGTCTCATATTCAAACCAGTGCACACACACAGAGGGTCTCATAATTAAACCAATTCACACACACACACACACACAGAGGGTCCTCAAAATCAAACCAGTGTACACACACGCACACACACACAGAGGGTCCTGAAAATCACACACACACACAGAGGGTCTCATAATTAAACCAGTTCACACACACACACAGAGGGTTCACAAGATCAAACCAGTACACACACAAAGGGTCCTCAAAATCAAACCAGTGTACACACACAGAGGGTCCTGAAAATCACACACACACCACAGAGGGTCTCATATTCAAACCAGTGCACATTAAACCAGTTCACACACACACACACACACAGAGGGTTTTCAAGATCAAACCAGTGCACACACACACAAAGGGTCCTCAAAATCAAACCAGTGCTCACACACACCACAGAGGGTCTCATATTCAAACCAGTGCACACACACAGAGGGTCTCATAATTAAACCAGTTCACACACACACACACAGAGGGTTCTCAAGATCAAACCAGTGCACACACACAGAGGGTCTCATAATCACATAATAACCACACAGTACCTGAAAGGTTACAAATATTTATCTAAAATCCAGTTTGTTACAAGCTCCATCATAGGGTCAAAGACCCCCCCCCCCCCCCCCCCCCCCCCCCCGGGGATATAGAGTTATAGACAGCTGTCACTCAACGTTATTAAACAAGGCACTTTCTTGACATTTTTTGCTGTTCTGCCAATAAAAAGGTGCAAAGGTTTATTAACAACTGTTACTAGCGATTCAGAGTCAGACGACAGGCAAATGAAACTTCAATAAGAACTGACAGCAAACAATCACCACCCGATTCCAAAGAGCTGGAAGGGTTAGATCTCTTTAAATAGAACTTCCTTACAGTGAGACCCTCAGGATCATCACAAACAAAACTGGATTCTTCCCTAATCGGCTTTCTTTTTCATAAGTCAAAGATGCATAATGCAGTAAAGTGTAAACATCATGGCTAGACATGCCGAAGCGCAGAGTATAAATCACAGGATGATAAGGTTGTATAAGAACATAAGAACATAAGAAAGTTTACAAATGAGAGGAGGCCATTCGGCCCATCTTGCTCGTTTGGTTGTTAGTAGCTTATTGATCCCAGAATCTCATCAAGCAGCTTCTTGAAGGATCCCAGGGTGTCAGCTTCAACAACATTACTGGGGAGTTGATTCCAGACCCTCACAATTCTCTGTGTAAAAAAGGACCTCCTATTTTCTGTTCTGAATGCCCCTTTGTCTAAACTCCATTTGTGACCCCTGGTCCTTGTTTCTTTTTTCAGGTCAAAAAAGTCCCTTAGGTCAACACTGTCAATATCTTTTAGAATTTACAATGCCTGAACCAGATCGCTGCATAGTCTTCTTTGTTCAAGACTGAACAGATTCAATTCTTTTAGCCTGTCTGCATACGACATGCCTTTTAACCCCGGAATAATTCTGGTTGCTCTTCTTTGCAGTCTTTCTAGAGCAGCAATATCCTTTTAGCAGCGAGGTGACCAGAACTGAACACAGTATTCAACTCACGTAATGCACTGCTGGGACTGCACTGAGAACACTGTGTCCAATTCTAGTCACCACGGACTCAAAGGGACATTGTGACCCAGGAGAGAGTCCAGCCAAGAGCAACCAGACCAATCTCAGCTCTTACAGGAATGAGCCAGGAAGAGAGGCTGGAATCTACTTAGCTGAGAACAAAGAAGGGGGACTAGACAAAGAATTAGGGGGTGCTAGAGAAATTTAACCCTTAATAGGGTGCTCAACCTTGGGGTGGGTGGGTAGATTTCTCACTATAACGTTGGGGTGTGATAATAAATGTTAATAAAATGTCCTTTCTTCATTTAAGAAATATTGCAAGACTGAGAGGTTTTCTCTGCAGGCAGGATAGATTAATGCATGCTTTTATATCCTCTAGGATTGATTATTACAATGATCTTTTTATTGGGACGAACCACAACACTATTTCTTGCCTCCAACTTGTACAAAATGATGCTGCTAGAATTTAAACTTGCATTGGCTCCCTGTTAGTTTTAGAATAGATTTGAATTTGTTTGAAGGTGTTGTTGCTAACTTATAAGACTGTAAATGGTCTTGCCCCTCTATACCTTAAAGATCTTTAGGAGCCCTATGTCGCTAATCGCCCGCTCCGATCTTTTAGTTATATGGCACATAAATTATGGAACAACTTGCCTATCACTGTCAGTGATTTATTAACCAGACTGTCTATTCTGTGTCCAGCTCCCTCTTTGTTTGCTGCAGAAATAACTTAAACATAGATTAAAATCACTGAAAAGCAACTATTGTTATACCATATTCCACTTAACAAAACCCCTGGTAGCTTATTATTTTTGTATTTGGAAAAAAAAAAAAAAAAAAAGATGAGCCACACCATGTTTAATGTCCTGAGATCTGAGTAAATGACAATCCACGAAGTACTGATCAAATAAGATATTACAAGCTCAGACTGACTTAATACAGAGAGTGGCACACAGGCTCCGGGCACACAGAGACTGATTTAATACAGAGCCTGGCACACAGGCTCCAGACACACACAGACTGATTTAATACAGAGAGTGGCACACAGGCTCTGGGCACATAGAGACTGATTTAATACAGAGCTTGGCACACAGGCTCCAGACACACACAGACTGATTTAATACAGAGGGTGGCACACAGAGACTGATTTAATACAGAGCCTGGCACACAGAGACTGATTTAACACAGAGGGTGGAACACCGAGACTGATTTAAATACCAGATGACAAGTTAAGCCAGACTTGGACTGTGCCTGTGGCTTTGATGAAAGCAGTCTGACGTTCTGGGATTGGGGGGGTGGGTTCTTATTCTGAGATCCTCGGAGGGTGACGTCACCAGGCTGTAGTGCAAAGCCCTTCGGAGAACATGTTTCCTGAAACATTCATCACAGAAATGCCCTTCTCAGAAGCGACGGGAGCCGGGAGCTCAGAGCAGCTCTCGGCTCGAGGTATGGGACAATTGATGCTCCTGATTTGATCCAACTTATTAGAACCTCAGTCCAGTAGACAAGCTTTTCTCCTGGTGCCACCTTTAACACACTACTTTTTATTATTTATTTTGCCTTTTGACCAACACAAATAGTGGAAACGATTTACACCACGACTGGGGGTGGATTCTGTTGCCCATGCTTCCTCACTCAGACACTTAGTAATTATATTGCAAGCCTGATAGATAATCACCCCCTCTTTATAACGATGCATTTCAATGAGCCAGGCATGTCACAGTTCAATGGTACCCTAAATGTTCTCCTTTTTGTAGGAAAGCAGCACAGCTGGGGACGGGGAGTTTGTTGCCGGATAACCTCACTCAGACTCCTTGCTCATATATGAATATTGCATTATACAGCATATATTTAGGAATATATTACCATGTGTTTGAAATATATTTGTGTTGCTTTGACATATACTGCAATATATTGTTTCTCCATATGGGATTTCTGATAGCAAAATGAAATCTTAATTAGCACAGAATGACCACCTGGAAGTAGACAAGTGACAAGTTTGTTGTTGATCTCTGTATTTTGGGAAATGTCTTTGCGCATGGGGTGGTTGATATGCGCTACAGTTCAGGGGCTAAGCACACTCATACAGGGACAGAGCCTAAGTGATTCTTAGAGAAGCTTCAATGGTTCATTAAGTTGCTTTGACTAATTAATCGAATGGCATTATTGTCTATTTTGTCACTTTGCATGTGTAAATCATTATTGTTTAAACAGATGGAATGGTCTCAAGGATGGAATCAAGGGGGTGGGGTTTAATAGCCTACTGTTTGTTACAGCATGACAATCTGATGGTATTATCAGAGGATGACATCATGAAGGTTAATTAGGATATAAAATGTAGCTATACCCCCCTATACAGCTCATACATTGTTTGTACATAACATACAGTAAGTTGGCTTAGAAATGATGCTGTAAGGCCCATGAAAGCTTGCCGCATTGCCAGCATACAACAGGCAGTTAGGATTCTCCAGGCATGCTCACAGCCAGGTAGAAACATGAAGAGAACTGATGAAAGGAAATATAAAGAAACTCAAAGCCTACCCTGTGACTTATTTTTCTTTTCTCTACCCCCCCCCCCCCCCCCCCCCACCCTTCCTTCTCCTTCACACTATCCTCCCCACGCCCCCCTATCTATTCCCCCTCTCTCTCCTGGCTCCTCTCTGCCTGGTTGAGTGAGCTGTCTGGAGGAATGTATGCGATCTGCTCAGACAGTAATGCAGCTAGAGAAGCCTGCTTTGTGCTCCACGCTCACTTTGTCTCAATTACTTTGCTGCCCTGGAGTACAATTGTGTTCTTTAATCTCTCGCCGGCCGGGGCGCTTGACGGAGCGTGACCTTGGCATGACACCGCAAGGGCGAGGGGGGGGGGGAGGGGGTGGGCTGCCAAGCTGAGACGGAATATTAAAATCTAAACACTGCCATGTAGCCTCTTACTGCAAAACTTTTACTGATTTTCATCTGGAATCAAGAAGCTGATAGCACTGAATTATACCAAGAAAGTCCCTGACACCCGGCTTGTACATTTATCTAAATAATAGTTTTGGTGTAATACCAGGATGAATGTCATAGGTTAATTTCACCAGTTTGATGCAGGAGTCACTCAGACACTTATTAGCATTGACAGCAAAAAGAAGAAAGTTAATTGCTTTTCCATCCATCTCCCAATATTAGCCCTGATATTTACCACTCTAACTACTAGAGCCACACTGCTTCCCTCCCTCCCAGTCCCTCAGCTCTAACCACTAGAGCCTAGAGCACACTGCTTCCCTCCCTCCCAGTCCCTCAGCTCTAACCACTAGAGCCACACTGCTTCCCTCCCTCCCAGTCCCTCAGCTCTAACTACTAGAGCCACACTGCTTTCCTCCCTCCCTGTCCCTCAGCTCTAACTACTAGAGCCACACTGCTTCCCTCCCTCCCAGTCCCTCAGCTCTAACCACTAGAGCCACACTGCTTCCCTCCCTCCCAGTCCCTCAGCTCTAACCACTAGAGCCACACTGCTTCCCTCCCTCCCAGTCCCTCAGCTCTAACCACTAGAGCCACACTGCTTCTCCCTCCCAGTCCCTCAGCTCTAACCACTAGAGCCACACTGCTTCCCTCCCTCAGCTCTAACCACTAGAGCCACACTGCTTCCCTCCCTCCCAGTCCCTCAGCTCTAACCACTAGAGCCACACTGCTTCCCTCCCTCCCAGTCCCTCAGCTCTAATCACTAGAGCCACACTGCTTCCCTCCCTCCCAGTCCCTCAGCTCTAACCACTAGACTGCTCTGGCTATCAGTTTGATTAATTTAAAGTTTCCTCACCAAACTTGACTGTCTCATTATCCCGAGTTTCCAGCTGTCAGCAGCAACGAATAAACAGATCGACAAGTCATAGATATTTCTTATAAAAATACGATTAATATAACTTGAGGCAAAATGAGTTCTCTCTGGCAATCTATCTGCATCCCCTGAAGAGAAGAAATGCCGGAAGTACGACCCTGTCTCCCATAGCACTCCTGCTATAGAGGCAGCACATTTATCTCTGCTGAAACTAGAGTTGGTTTTGTATAGGATCACATGTACAGTTATATCATAGTCTATGTTAGCATGATAATAGAACACTTCATTGCAATAAATAGATCCTTGTATTCTTCATGGGCAGGTGTGATCATATATTCCTGTAATATACACCTTCCGATGTTTTTTGTCTCGGGAGCTTTTTTAAACAAACCACGTCTGTGTTTTCTGTTTTTCCAGTTAACAGAAACAAAGCAGTCAACCAAGGAATAAAGGGATCAAACAAGGAGGTTCAGATAATTCAAGGAAACCTTTTTTAAAAAGCAATAACAACAAATACAAGAAATAAAAAACTTGCAGACATAAACCTCCTAATTTATTCAATTGGTTTAATCAAACCCTCTGGTAAAAAATGCAAGCTTTCCAGATGTTGTCGCCATTTAATGATTTGTCGTTTAAATGTGTTGATTTTTTACATACAAAACTGACAGTTAAATAATAAGGGGCAGGTGTAACAAGATGGGCCAGTCGCTGCACAACCGAGCCCCAATTTGCATTTTAGTTGCACCACTTAACATTTTGTCGTATGTAATAAGAGAAAATATGTTGATGAAGAGAGCTGCAATGTACTATTTTAAATATTTGTCGCTTCTTCTTAGCGAGGGTTGAGTTGAGTTGAGGCTGCCCGAAGGATAACGTCTATACATACAAGGGTGCAAGAATCAAAAAGACATTGTTTTTGTTAAATGTAAACGTCATCTGTAGAATGTTCTCTGTTCCGTCTTCATTCTACCTATTTTAATACTCTTTATATATATATATATATGAAAGGCAGTTTAGTCTCATCCAAATCTATAGTGGGGCCCCCATCTTCACCCCCACATAAAAATATATGTCTCTATCAAAAAGCTTTTCATAATCATACAGGAGCAGCCCCTCGCTAATCCGGATATTTTTGTCTGACATTAGGTTTGTCCACCGTTCTTGAAAAGAATATTCCTTGTTCTGCTGTGGTGTTACTGTTGAATGATGATTCATCCCTTGACCTGTCATTGCAGCAAAAGCAGATCTGGTTGGCCGGTCTTACAGCAGCTAAAAGGATGATAGCTCCAGTTGTCTCTGACTGAATTGGGTTTGTGAGGTCCTTAGTATATTTCACCCAAGACTTCCAACTCGTTTGCAACTTGGCACAAGAGTTTAGTACATCTACCCCTCAGTGTCTAAATCTTGGAGAAGAGTAAGACTAACAATAACAGCGGCCTCCTACCTTTTAACCTGCCCCTACTGACTTCCTGCAGACCCTTCACCCTACCTCTCTCTCATTACCAGATCATTCTGAACAGAAGTAGTGCTGGAGGCTTGCGGTGCCCGTGTCATTGGCACCCATCGCTCAGTGTAGTTTGTCCTGCTGTTCGCCTCTTCACCCGTCTCAGACACCCCAATCAGAGCACGTGATGAAATGGGTCTGTGCCCCTCGGCCTTCAGGACAGGTGAGCTTCTGTTTATTAAGATGCATTTGAAGCCAGTCAGTAAAAAAACTAAAGCAGAGTTTATCAGCCCTGGTCAGGGGAACCCAGCGCACAACACCCTCAGGGAAAGTATCCTGGATTCAGAAAAAGAGTCCATTTCATTACAGAGCCCTGCTGGCTCACTTAAAATGCGACTTAGTCTGAGATATGTATGTTCATTTGAAAACACGCTATCTGGTACTATACTAGGTAAAATATCTGTTACATTTGCACTTCCTGGTCAGAAAACCTACACAAATCAAATAAAAAACAAAACACAAACATTCAAAATGCGTCCATCTAACCTTCAAAAATGCCCCCCCCCCCCCCCCCCCAAAACAACTTATAATAAATGATCATTAAAACATCGAATTCACCTTTACCAGACTGTGTGTGTTTTTCACACAGGGAAATCAGAGAACTCTGAAATTAAGACAATATCTATATCCGATAAGAATGACTGGAATTATTTTGTTAGCACCAGAGCAGAATAATAAGAAGTATCTCTAGGCTTGCTCCTCTTCTACGTTTATTTTTCAGGGGGCTCTACAATACTGCGTGTGTTCAAATTGAAATAATTTCCTCACCCTCATATCATTCATGGATTTTGGTTTCCATTTTTCATATCTTTATTTAAAAAAAAAAGTTTAGCAAGGCTCATAACAGTATCTTCTCTACTAAACACTGTTTTACAAGATGCTACTAGTTAGTTCCCAACAAGGGCTATTTGCATTGTCAGCGTGAGACTAAAGGTAAGAGAGTGAGACTAATCTGATTATTAGTCTCTTCTTCAAACCTAGTAGAGCTGATATCTTAACTTCCCTCTGGAAGTGCAAAAAACAAGTAAACTGTATTATTTTGTTAGCTACAGGATGGATAGTAATCACATTCGACTGTGCATGCCATGTACGGACCGGGCAGCTATTCTTAGTAACGAGTTAACAGCAATATCGTTCAAAGTGTGTGTGTTCTTGCAGTGGTTTTATCTCTGATTGAAATTCAGCAGTGCTGGTCTGTTAGTTATGGGCAAAGGGATTCGATACTGCCAGAATGGAGCCAATTAATTCTGCTCTAGCCTTGCTTCCCTTCCATTCCCTTCCTCGCTGTCGTTTAGACTGTCTCTACCTCTCACTCTCACTCTCCCCCTGCCTTGCTTTCATTAGGTGGGCTAAACGGCTGGACGAAGCAGGGAGAAAACTGGTGAGCAGAAACGTGCTTCCACACGCTTGGCTGCCTGACTGAAGAGAAAGGATGCCCCAGTGGAGATGAGAGAGAGGGAGGGGAGAGTCGGGAAGAGAGAAGGGAAGGGAGGGTAAAAGAGAAAAGTTTATAGAAAAGATAACTGGGGAGGAAGAAAAATAAAGAGGAGAGAAAATAGAAGAGAAAGGGACGGAAGGGTAAGAGAAAGGGGGATTAAGACGAGAAAAGGGGAGGGAGAAACATAGAGGAAGGAGAAGGGGAGAGGGAGGGGAAGAGAGAAGGGATGGAAGGGGAAGGGAGGCAGAGAGGAAAAGAAAGGAGGATAGAGAAAGAGGGAGAAGAGAGGTTAAAAGAGGATGAATGAGACAGAAAGGAGAAAAAACCAGAGAAGTGGCACCCTTTTTTTCTTTTCTTTCTCCCTCCTTCCCTTCCCACTCTTTCTGTCTCTCTCTCCCTCCCTCTCATCTTTTGATCTTTCTTTGACAGCGTTGGGTTTGGTGGTAAATCCGCCCTCTCCCTCACCACAGAAAGGTTAATGGTCAAATCATTATATTGAGGAGTGTGTCACTTGGGCGGGTGTTCATCTATTTTTTTCTCTTCCTTTTCTTTCTGTTTGCTTTTGCAATCCCCCCCTGAGGAGTGACGTCTTGAAGGAGAGACCAAAGGGAACATTTCAAATGCAAAACAGCGTTTTTAATTTTGAAGAAACCGTGTCTCCATCTCTCTCTGGAGGGTGGCTGGCATTAATTATGTATTGGGCTTGATTGACATTACATGCCTGAATTTGTGAACTGCTGGGTTACAAAGTGAACATGTGGATATTCGCTGTCTTTCACTGGTCCCCTCTTTTCTTTTAATCAGCCTCTTTCATTCCTTCTCTTCATTTTACTGCCTTCTGTCTCCAAACTCCCTCTGGTTTCCTCTTCTTTATCATCTTCTCCCTCGATCCTTTTTCTACTTTTTCTTCCACTGTCCCACTATCCCCCCTCTCTCTCTCACCCACTCTCTCTATTTCTCTCCTCCCTTTCCCTTCACTGCCTTCCTATTACCAAACCAAAGAAGTAACAGTAGCTATTATCTATCGTATCAGTCAAGAGAAACGCAGCAAGCACACACCAATGCAGGGAATCAAAAAGTCTGTTTGCTACTATATAACTAAGTCAAAGATGCTACAGACATTTGTACTATTTTTATTTGAAATGGTATTGTAAAGATGTTGCCGTCTCCTCGAGTTGATAGTGTTGTAGGGATTTTGGTTTTATGTATTCAAAAATGAATAGAATTTTATTCCCATTTTAAAAAGTCCCCTAGATGCTGTTTAACTTTGCAATGGTGTCATACTCACCTTAACTTTTCTGCTTTGTTTTGTGTTCCTTGCTGTTAACATGCACTCTGCTGGGAGATCAGTGGGCGGGCACTGCATGTCTTAAAACGCACTCGATTGGCTATTGCTAGGTAACACTTTTCTTCTCTTAACTAATAGGATGCTGTCCAAACTGATAAACACAGTTTTCTTGTTAACAAATGACTTTACTTAAGAGTATTTCTTTAAATAGTCAGATTACAATAAATGGACATTATTACACAGTATGGCCAGAACCGTGGTATATTTTTTACTATACCGTCAAAATTTGATACCGTGACATGCCTACATACAGCATATATAATGTTCTATGACGGAAGCTGAAATATGTTTGTGATTTTTTCCTTTGCTGTGTAAATAAGCGTAGCTTCATTGTCACGCCAGGACTGCACCATATTCACAGTGTACCCAACAATAACTCAGGGTCATTTTAGGTCTGCTTTGTAGCATCAAAATAAACTTTTCTAAAACTGTTCTGTACAAACATAGAAAAGAAACTCAGACAAGTACTGGCCTGTCAACCCTCTCCAGCTACAACGGAACTAAAATGATTCAGACACTTATTGTAGATTCCAACCTTCGTAGATATCTGTGGTATTAGACACATTTCAACATTGCCAGGATAGGAGCAGAACCAGCAGCTCAACCTGGGGCCACTTCTGTGCATTCAAAGACTTACTCTGCGAAAATGTTTTTTGTTGGCACCTATTAAAGCATGTGAATTCACGAGAAGCCTGCCTTTCCCTGACCTTTACAACTGAGTCCCAATCAATAGCAATTAACTCGGCATCAAGTCGTTTCGAAGCAAATGCGACTTTTCATTCATTTTCTATGCAAAGTGAACAAAATGCTTTTATATCAAACAGATACAAGAAAGGCAAGACAAGGAATCACAGATACAATTCTTGTAGCTGGTTTGATCCTGACAGGTTCCATATTAACTCACTCTGTCAGCTTGGTAACGATTGATTCTCAATGACTGTGTAAACGAGGGAACACTTTGTTTTGTGTTGGGTTGTTAACATTCATGCACCATTTCATTAATGACTAACAATTAAAAACATGTTACGCTGAATTACTGTCTGTACGGCACTGGTAGTGAGACACAGTTAATGAGAGTGTATTTAAAATCGAGGTCCTTGAATTCATTGGTGTTTGCTATACCTTCCAAGTTTCAAGACAGTTTAACAAATAGTCCAGCAGATAGAGCGTCATCTACAAGGAAGAGCTCAGTGTTGCAGTAGAGTCATCGCTGTCAGGAAGCAGGCAGTGCAGGGAAGCAATTAAAAGAGCAATCAGAATGCTTGGCTTTATAGTCAGAAGTGTAGAATAGATATCAAGGTGACAAGGCTGTATAATGCACTGGTGAGGCTGCACTTAGAATACTGCATTAAATTCAGGTGCCTGCACTACATACAGGGTACTGTGGCTTTGGGCTGATATCCCAGGGCTAAAAGCAATGAGATATAAAGGCTGAATACACTGCATCTATTCAGTCTGGAGGTGTCCGGGAGGAGGGCTATTCCAGGTTTAATAAGTAAAATGAAACAATAACTACTTCAGAGCTGGGTGAATGTTTAAGTAACTGTTCCATACATTCTCCCCGCTATGAGCATCTGTTCCAGGGGTCTCCAGCCCTGGTCCTGGAGCGCCCCAGTCCTGCAGGTTTTCTAGGTGTCTTTACATCGTCAAGGCTAAAGATCTGGAACACATGTTATCTTGACTAATTAAGCCAATAATTGGTGCAATTAAGTAACTGAGCCCAATTGAGACAAAAGCCAGAAGACCCAGTCGCTCTCCAGGACCAGGGTTGGACACCCCTGATCTAATCATGAGATAGGGCTCAGTTTTGAAAGAAACATCTGTTTTCATTTTTAAACATGATATTTAAAAGGCACTCCGAGTGGAGTGCAGGATGCGCCCTATAGCCTGGAGGTCGCCGGTTCGAGTCCAGGCTGTTCCACTGCTGACCGAGGAGAGGGGCTCCCAGGGGGCGGCGATCAATTGGCAGAGCACCGCCCGGGTGGGGAGGGCTTAGGTCGGCCAGGGTATCCTCGGCTCACCGCGCACCAGCGACCCCTGTAGTCTGGTCGGGCGCCTGCGGGCTTGCCTGTAGCTGCGTTGTCCTCCGACGCTGTAGCTGTGGACAGCGTGTGTTCATCTTCGCCGCTCCCGAGTCAGCCTAACAATAACTGGATATGCCAAACTGGGAGAAAATAATAAAATAATGGGTGATTACTAAATTTATTTAAAAAACAAAACAAAAAAAACCCATGATATTTAAAACAATCCATGCTTTTAGACTGTCTGCACTTCCTGGGATATTTCACCGGGAAAGGGAAATTGTCCCCACCCCCTCACTAGCTTCCTTACTGTCAGTAACCAATCAGCTGCTTCCTCTATTGACTGACATGCTTTCAACAAGTAAGATGACCCAGAAGACATAGCTGGGGTGAAATGACCAAGGAGGTAAAGCAGTAACAGAATTCCTGTAAGGCAAGGAAAGCAAACCGATAACTTTCTTTAACCTAGTGTAGCACCAGCATCTGCTTTAAAAGGAAAATACATGAGACCTATATAGCCCATGTGCAAAATGGTTTATAGAATTATTTCGTAAGATACAATCACTTTAATCGTTCAATTAAAAATCTGGAACAGTGTTGGTACAAAGGCCAGGACTGGAAGGGTTACAATTAGCCACACCTGATGTAGAAGGAAGCACAGTTTGGTGGAACTTGATAACGTTTTTAAAATTCGAAATGCAGTTGACACAGATACTGTAGTTAAATGGATCTTTACCTCATCAAATAATTCATCAATGAAATACCTGCAGACTCATGTGAGAACTGTTATAGCTTAGTCCTAGTAAAGTGGCCAAGCAGTTAACATTGTCCATGTAAGGTTAAGGCTGCAGATACAGGAATACCTATTCCTAAAAAACACTGGCACTTTTTGAGGGGTACAATGAATAACAGAGCTCTTATCCTAGACTGTCATAAATATATTGTGCATTCAAACACAGAAAAATATCTCTTCAGCTACACCAAGTTACACCAAGAGGAAAACCTGCTGCCCTCTGCAAGAAAGCTGAAACTGGGATGGAAGTTCAGCTTTCAGCATGACAATGACCCAAAGCACACAGCCAGAGCTACACTGGAGTGGCTAAGGAACAAAAAGGTAACTGTCCTTGAGTGGCCGTCAGAGCCCCGACGTAAATCAAAAATTTGTGGCATGACTTGAAGATTGCTGTCCATCAATGCCCCCTAAGGAACTTGACAGAGCTTGAACAGTTTTGTAAAGAAGAATGGTCAAATATTGTCAAATCTGGGTGTTCAAAGTTGTTAGAGACCTATCCCAACAGACTCCCAGCTGTAATTGCTGCCAAAGGTGCTTCCATCAAGTATTAACTCAGGGGGGTGAAAACTTACTCAATTATGATCTTTCAGTTTTTTTATTTTTTCTCAATAAATACTTTTCCCCCTTAACAGTGTGGAGTATGGTATGTAGATAAGTGGGAAAAAAATCCTCATTTAAATGCATGAAACTCTGAGGCACTGACACAACAAAATATGAAACAAAGTTCAAGGGGGTGCAGACTTTCTATAAGCACTGTATATATATTTTGGGTATATGTACTTTGTCAGCTACAATCACTTCAAGATAACTCATATCTCAGACTAAGTCGCATTTTAAGTGAGCCAGCAGGGCTCTGTAATGAAATGGACTCTTTTTCTGAATCCAGGATACTTTCCCTGAGGGTGTTGTGCGCTGGGTTCCCCTGACCAGGGCTGATAAACTCTGCTTTAGTTTTTTTACTGACTGGCTTCAAATGCATCCTAATAAACAGAAGCTCGCCTGTCCTGAAGGCCGAGGGGCACAGACCCATTTCATCACGCGCTCTGATAGGGGTGTCTGAGACGGGTGAAGAGGCGAACAGCAGGACAAACTATACAGTGTCGACCCAAGGGACTTTTTCAGCCTGAAAAAAGAAACAAGGACCAGGGGTCACAAATGGAGTTTAGAAAAAGGGGCATTCAGAACAGAAAATAGGAGACACTTTTTTACACAGAGAATTGTGAGGGTCTGGAATCAACTCCCCAGTAATGTTGTTGAAGCTGACACCCTGGGATCCTTCAAGAAGCTGCTTGATGAGATTTTGGGATCAATAAGCTACTAACAACCAAACGAGCAAGATGGGCCGAATGGCCTCCTCTCGTTTGTAAACTTTCTTATGTTCTTATGTTCTTATACTGAGCGATGGGTGCCAATGACACGGGCACCGCAAGCCTCCAGCACTACTTCTGTTCAGAATGATCTGGTAATGAGAGAGAGGTAGGGTGAAGGGTCTCTGTTATTGTTAGTCTTACTCTTCTCCAAGATTTAGACACTGAGGGGTAGATGTACTAAACTCTTGTGCCAAGTTGCAAACGAGTTGGAAGTCTTGGGTGAAATATACTAAGGACCTCACAAACCCAATTCAGTCAGAGACAACTGGAGCTATCATCCTTTTAGCTGCTGTAAGACCGGCCAACCAGATCTGCTTTTGCTGCAATGACAGGTCAAGGGATGAATCATCATTCAACAGTAACACCACAGCAGAACAAGGAATATTCTTTTCAAGAACGGTGGACAAACCTAATGTCAGACAAAAATATCCGGATTAGCGAGGGGCTGCTCCTGTATGATTATGAAAAGCTTTTTGATAGAGACACTATATATTCCACTATAGATTTGGATGGGACTAAACTGCTCATATATATATATATATATTATATATATTTAAAATTCCCATTTTATCATAATATTAATAATAGACTATTCAGTAAGTCCCTCGGGCTAAGCTGTTCTTTCTTTAAAAGACATAATGCAAGATTTATAGGCCATATTGAGGTTTAATGGCATGACCAAATAACCCTTTAGCTATCTCAAAAGCAGGGGGGCCAGGTGATGCAGTGGGCTAATTCACTGTCTTGTCCTGTCTATCATCGTAGCTGCTCACACACACTACACAAGTGCAAATCAAGGCTTAAAATCAATTTTCACAGCTCGGGCGTGTGTGCCTCACACACACTGCTGTATTGTGTTTTCATTTCATTATTAGTGATTCAGTGGAGAAGGGTGTATGTGCGTCAATCACTTCTCCTGTGTCAACAAAATTGCGTTTTGTTTAAGGGATGTTGTAAATATTTGTTGCATGATTGCTATAGGCCTGTTTAAGTGTGCCCACGAGGAGTCGGTTTATTTCCTTGTGCACGGAAACAACCTTTAACTTATCACTTAATGAACTTAACAAAAGTGAAGAAACGAAAGATTCTCACCAAAGAACAATCATCAATAAAGAAAATACAGCTAATAAGAATTAAGAAAATTAATTTTAAAACATTTAATGTGACAGTGAGCACTGTTCCAAACACTGCATTGTCAGCTCTCCAGCACTGTCATTACCAGCACCTTAATAATAATGAGCGCTAGTCTACACACTGCATTCTCAGCTCTCCAGCGCTGTCATTACCAGCACCTTAATAATAATGAGCGCTAGTCTACACACTGCATTCTCAGCTCTCCAGCGCTGTCATTACCAGCACCTTAATAATAATGAGCGCTAGTCTACACACTGCATTCTCAGCTCTGCAGCACTGTCATTACCAGCACCTTAATAATAATGAGCGCTAGTCTACACACTGCATTCTCAGCTCTCCAGCGCTGTCATTACCAGCACCTTAATAATAATGAGCGCTAGTCTACACACTGCATTCTCAGCTCTCCAGCGCTGTCATTACCAGCACCTTAATAATAATGAGCAGTCTAGTGTCATACACACTTAATAATAATGAGCACTCTCAGCTCTCAGCTCTGCAGCGCTGTCATTACCAGCACCTTAATAATAATGAGCGCTAGTCTAGCACTCTCAGCACACATTACCAGCACCTTCTCAGCTCTAGTCTACACACTGCACTCTCAGCTCTGCAGCGCTGTCATTACCAGCACTCCAGCGCTAATAATAATGAGCGCTAGTCTAAACACTGCATTCTCAGCTCTGTGTCATTACCAGCACCTTAATAATAATGAGCACTAGTCTACACACTGCATTCTCAGCTCTGCAGCGCTGTCATTACCAGCACCTTAATAATAATGAGCGCTAGTCTACACACTGCATTCTCAGCTCTCCAGCGCTGTCATTACCAGCACCTTAATAATAATGAGCGCTAGTCTACACACTGCATTCTCAGCTCTCCAGCACTGTTGTTTTTCTGCACCTTTAATAGCACTACTAACAGCCTGGCTGCTGCACCTGACTTCAGCTCTCAATCTAATTGCTGGAACAGGGAAAGCTGTTTTCTTAACTTGTTAGCAGTGAGGCTGAACAGTTGATCGCTCAGGAGCATTTCAGTTCAAACCGTGAAAGAGTAACGAAAGAAAGACAGATTTCTGTTTGAAATGCACATCTGCTAACCCGCGAGACCAAGCTAGCTAGTGTGCATCAGCAGTGAAGCATTTCAACTGAGGGGAGGGGTGGGGGGGGGGCATCTCCCAGGGTTTCATCAAAAAGTCTCTGTCACTGAACAAGGCAGACTCACACCTCCAGCATGTGAGCTGAATATCATCCCACGCTGCCTCCTTCCAGACATGTACAGCGCTGTCCGCCAGCACTGCCTGCCTTCACAGGACACTTTACACCCAGTTTGCCCAGTATACTACCAGAGGCTGCATAACAAGCTATATTACAATAGTTCCCTTGTCATTGGGCTTGCTGGCTCTCAGCTCCCCAGTGCAGCACTGAGTTCTCTATACTAGACTGTACTGAATTAGCTGTCTCTCAGATCCCCAGTGCAGCACTGAGTTCTCTATACTAGACTGTACTGAATTAGCTGTCTCTCAGATCCCCAGTACAGCACTGAGTTCTCTACACTAGACTGTACTGAATTAGCTTTCTCTCAGATCCCCAGTACAGCACTGAGTTCTCTACACTAGACTGTACTGAATTAGCTGTCTCTCAGATCCCCAGTGCAGCACTGAGTTCTCTATACTAGACTGTAATGAATCAGCTGGCTCTCAGATCCCCAGTACAGCACTGAGTTCTCTATACTAGACTGTATTGAATTAGCTGGCTCTCAGATCCCCAGTACAGCACTGAGTTCTCTATACTAGACTGTATTGAATTAGCTGGCTCTCAGATCCCCAGTACAGCACTGAGTTCTCTACACTAGACTGTACTGAATTAGCTTTCTCTCAGATCCCCAGTGCAGCACTGAGTTCTCTATACTAGACTGTAATGAATCAGCTGGCTCTCAGATCCCCAGTACAGCACTGAGTTCTCTATACTAGACTGTATTGAATTAGCTGGCTCTCAGATCCCCAGTACAGCACTGAGTTCTCTATACTAGACTGTATTGAATTAGCTGGCTCTCAGATCCCCAGTACAGCACTGAGTTCTCTATACTAGACTGTACTGAATCAGCTGGCTCTCAGATCCCCAGTACAGCACTGAGTTTTCTATGCTAGACTGTATTGAATTAGTTGGCTCTCAGAGCCCCAGTACAGCACTAAATTCTCTACACTAGTCTGTATTGAATTAGCTGGCTCTCAGATCCCCAGTACTGAGTTCTCCATACTGGACTATATTGAATTAGTTGAAGTTTGGATGAGATGTTTTGGGGGCATTTCTAAATGGCTGCACACACAGCAGCACAATAAAAGCCTTTGTGTGCCAGTGTTGGTTACTGTTTTAAAGGAACTCATTCTTGTGTGGAGGAGGAGCAGAGAGCAGTAATGAGAACTAAAGGTCAGAATCACAGTGAATGAAACTCATCACTGCCCCGTGGCTAAAAAAAACAGACTCAAACAACAAGTGTAGATTTCACTTCACTCCCTCCTCACTCATCCCCTCTTTCTGTCTCAGCACAGAATGACAGGGTTGAACCTTCATTCACAAATAGCTGCAGTAATAATTGTCTTGACTGGCACAGTATTAACATTTTGGGTGGTAAAATGAAGAGCAAATCCATCTTTTCCAATACTTACATGAGTGAGAGAGGAAGGTGTTTTAGGGAAGACATGACCTTTAAGATAAGCACCAAAGCATGGCCAGAAATTCAAGGTAATGAGAAAGAAAGAGGAGAGGGAGGTAGAGAGAGAAAGAATAGAGGGAGGTAGAGAGAGAAAGAGGGGAGACGGAGCGAGGGGGCGCCCATCCTTTGTTTGGATTAATTAGGCAGAACATTTTAATTGTGCTCAGCTCCGGTTGATGTCTCTAATTAATAAACAGCATGTTGTAAACATGCTTGGCTGACATTTATTAAACAGCTTTCAGAGTCTGATCAACAGAGCGGGACTCGCTTGCAATGCTAATACTGTACCCACGATTCAGAAGCAATTAAACAATTGTCTCTGTTTATCTCTCTGCAATTGAGATTGAGTGCCTATTAGTATTATTACAGAGCGTTGGATAGCTTAGAATGAAGTGCTTCATTATGAAATATGCGCCAAAAAAAAGAATGTTTACTCTTATACTATTTTACTTCTTATACTCCCTCTGTGCTGGTGGAGCAGAGAAAGAGAAAGAGAGGCTCTTATACTCCCTGAACAGACTCCCTCTGTGCTGGTGGAGCAGAGAAAGAGAAAGAGAGGCTCTTATACTCTCTGAACAGACTCCCTCTGTGCTGGTGGAGCAGAGAAAGAGAAAGAGAGGCTCTTATACTCTCTGAACAGACTCCCTCTGTGCTGGTGGAGCAGAGAAAGAGAAAGAGAGGCTCTTATACTCTCTGAACAGACTCCCTCTGCTCTGTGCTGGTGGAGCAGAGAAAGAGAAAGAAAGGCTCTTATACTCTCTGAACAGACTCCCTCTGTGCTGGTGGAGCAGAGAAAGAGAAAGAGAGGCTCTTATACTCTCTGAACAGACTCCCTCTGTGCTGGTGGAGCAGAGAAAGAGAAAGAGAGGCTCTTATACTCTCTGAACAGACTCCCTCTGTCTGTGCTGGTGGAGCAGAGAAAGAGAGGCTCTTATACTCTCTGAACAGACTCCCTCTGTGCTGGTGGAGCAGAGAAAGAGAAAGAAAGGCTCTTATACTCTTTGATCAGACTCCCTCTGTGCTGGTGGAGCAGAGAAAGAGAGGCTCTTATACCCTTGAATATAAAGTCTTGAAAGCCATAATATTATAAAAAGGCAAGAAAATGTTTTAGAAGCCTGTTTTTGCACATTTAAGCTTTTAGAGGTTCAACGAGGTACTTGAAAAAGCTGTACAGTGAGCATCTCCAATTAAAATGAAAAAAACTGACAAAAACATCTTCAGCACAAAGATGAGGGAGAATGATAATAGTACTCATGATAATTAGAGCTCACATAATAATAATGCTAATAAGAGGTAAAAAAAAAGGATTTCAAAGCCTTGGTAGAATTCCTTAATGTCTCTTCTCACTTGTGCAGTATGTGTCTGTTATTACCACAGAAAGTTTACTGAAAGGCCTGAATGAAAGGTTGATAATGGACTAAAGCTGGTTTGTTTGCAGTTCGAGAAAGACTGGCAATGAAGCTCAAGAGGGATTTTATTGTAAGAACATAAGAACATGTATGAACGAGAGGACGCCATTCTGCCCATCAGTGCTCATCTGGATCCTGACAGCTGATTCATCTCAAAACTTTGTCTAGTCGGTTCTTAAAGGATCCCAGTGATTCTCCTTCAGCAACATGACTAGGTAACCCATTCCATCCCCTCACCACTCTCTGTGTGAAGAAGAGTCTCCTTCAGCAACATGACTAGGTAACCCATTCCATCCCCTCACCACTCTCTGTGTGAAGAAGAGTCTCCTTCAACAACATGACTAGGTAACCCATTCCATCCCCTCACCACTCTCTGTGTGAAGAAGAGTCTCCTTCAACAACATGACTAGGTAACCCATTCCATCCCCTCACCACTCTCTGTGTGAAGAAGAGTCTCCTTCAACAACATGACTAGGTAACCCATTCCATCCCCTCACCACTCTCTGTGTGAAGAAGAGTCTCCTTCAACAACATGACTAGGTAACCCATTCCATCCCCTCACCACTCTCTGTGTGAAGAAGAGTCTCCTTCATTGACTAGGTAACCCATTCCATCCCCTCACCACTCTCTGTGTGAAGAAGAGTCTCCTTCAACAACATGACTAGGTAACCCATTCCATCCCCTCACCACTCTCTGTGTGAAGAAGAGTCTCCTTCAACAACATGACTAGGTAACCCATTCCATCCCCTCACCACTCTCTGTGTGAAGAAGAGTCTCCTTCAACAACATGACTAGGTAACCCATTCCATCCCTTCACCACTCGTTGTGAAGAAGTGTCTCCTTCCCTCTGTTCTAAGTCTCCACTTCATTTCCAGCTGTTCCTCTGGTCCTGGTTTCTGTGCTGTGATTAAAGTATTGTTAGGGGTTAACTTTGTCAACTACTTTTAAGATTTTAAAGACTTCAGTCAGATCGCCCCTAATTCTTCTTTGTTTTAGGTTAAATATCAATGTTTATTTTTAGGGGCTCACAAAATACTGTAATGTCACTCACTTTTTAAGTAAAGTATCCTTATTTGAAACATCATGAACCCTGTAGTTGCTGCAGTCAGTTGTCTAGCCTTTCTGCAATTGCCTTTGCTATAAAGCAAGACAGAGAAAATTCTCTATGTCTTTCTCTCTGTCCTCCAGCTCTCCCTGTTTGCAACTATGTGACCTCACACTCAGACGTTTCCTGACAAGACAGGTGACAGTCAAGCTCAGTAAGACACTCCCGAGGTCCCAACATGATTGAATCTTTTAACTTTTTTTGTTCAGCTGGAGGAATGTCTGGATGGCAGGGGCACTACCTTAATGAGGTTTATCTGGAAGTAAAACAAACCTGTCAGTAACACCCATACCTGCCTCAGCTGAACATTTAAAACAAGCCTGTCAGTAACACCCATACCCTGCCTCTGCTGAACATTTAAAACAAGCCTGTCAGTAACACCCATACCCTGCCTCTGCTGAACATTTAAAACAAGCCTGTCAGTAACACCCATACCTGCCTCAGCTGAACATTTAAAACAAGCCTGTCAGTAACACCCATACCCTGCCTCTGCTGAACATTTAAAACTAGAGCGATCGGTACGACAAAAAAGATTGATGACCACGACATGTATTAACATAATTTACAAACATATAATATGAAATGGCAAAGCAAAGTTTCCTGAAAATGCACTGACCTCAGAACAGCTGGGTCCCCACACTGTGTTACTCTCAATAAATTATAGCTATAGAATGTGTTTACCAAGTTTCATCAACATCAGATTCTCAAGATACATGTAAACATGTATAAGTGACTAGAACAGTAGTACAGACAGATAGACAGCCCCTATATCCCAACTGACCTAGACACCCTCAAGTTTATCAATTATATTTTCAATACACCTTTAAAAAGTCAGCATTGTTGACACAGAACATTGAGTTGAAAAACCAGTAAAGTACATTTCCATGTCAAATGACCAGTACAGAGTCTTTTTTATTATTGCTATTATTATGAAATGATACAAACAGCTATTTTGAAAGTGCTGATTAGTGTCATTTAGTGGCTGGAGGCTGTGCTGAGGTTTACACAGTGAAGCCCTGACATTAGGATAGACCAATTCTGTAATGGGATAAACCCACTGGCAAATCCTATAGAAGCACCCCTTAGATCAGTTTCCCACCGCAAAAGCACTGCAAAATGTAACAAGGCATAGTGAAACATGGCAAAGCACAGCTAAGTATGGCCCAGAGAGGTATAAAAAAATATGGCAAACCATGCTCCTCTATGATAAATGCACTGTATAACGATTTCTAGTCGACCTATCGCTAGTATGCTACTTCTTTATACAGTCTATATATTTCCTTGGACAGATTCAAAGCAGGTTGTTCCTAGCCGAGTCAGGGGCTGCAGTTTCACTGCGACACCCAGCCCCTCTCAGCGAATCCAAAGTGTGTGTTTTTTTCGAGCAGGCTGGCGTTTTGAAGAATGTGCCGGTCTGGGACAGGTAGCTGACAGCCATTCAGCAGAACTGTGCACGCTCTGTCAAACTTCCCGGGACAGTTCGTCTGTACTGGAATCTTGAGGGAAAAGAGAGCCCCCCACACCTCCCTCCCCCAAAAACACTGCCCCCCCCCCCCCCCCCCCCTCCGCACTTAACTTTACAGAAGTGACAGTCCACCCTGATGAACAGGGGCCCGACTGTGACAATGCAGTTTACGAGAAAGAATCTTATTTTACCGAGTGAAAAAAAAGGGAGGAAAGTTACCCTCTCCGAATTAAACCTGTCGAAAGTTAAATTTTTTTTTTTTTCTTTTTTTTACTAGAGCTCAGACTTGACCGTTCAGAATGCTGTGTTTTTTTTCCACTCAGATTCAGCCCCAGAGCTGTCAACACTCTCTGATTTCTTTGCAAAACTGTCGGGCATAAACTGTGCAGACGCTTGCCCCTGTGCTGTAGCCCTTATGAAAAAGAAATATTATGCATGATAAATCAATTCTGAATCAACACTATACAGCATCTCAGAAATATCTCTTGTCTATATATGATATAGTTTATACTACTGATCATGTGGCTAATAACGCCATGTCATATAAAACAAACTCCATTTTTAAAAAATCTAGACTTACAAAATACTAAATTTTTTAAGTAAACACACATTTAGATAAGGGCGTTTTAAGAGAAGAATTTCAAAAAGACTTTACAAAACACTCACTTATTGGAAGCTTCACAGTGTCTTCTAAAATATAATAGATTAGCGTACAGTACAGTCACATCAGTTCAGGCAGCTACAATATTCTTATAGTTATTTATAGAAAATGTAAACATCTGTGGCGTAAGATATGTCATGAAAAGCACTGCCATACTATTTTAATGTCACGGAAAGGGTTTCCGGAAAGTTCCCAAAATTGTTTAGTAACTACAAATCTAACAAACCTTCAAGAAAAGTTTAACCCATTTCGGAATGCTCAAAGAGGCAATACATTCAATGGCAAATGTTTCAGCTAGACGTTTGCTCTCGGGTCTACAAGACACCGCTGTGGTGATGCGACACAGGAAGTAAAGCAGTAGACTTCCTGTAAGGCAAGGCAAGCAAACTGAACATTTTCTTTAGCTCAGTGTGGTACCAGATATCTGTTTTTAAATGAAAATACATGGCATGTGCTCCTTTAAAAACTGCACATTTGAGACCTATGTAGCTCATTGAAATGCAAAATGGGTAACACAGTTCTGGTCCCCATATCATAAGAAAGAGGCACTGGAGAGAGCAACACGATTGATTCCAGGATTGAAGTGCATGTCATATGAAGATAGACTGAAAGAGCTGAATCTGTAGAGCCTAGAAAGAAGGAGAGCCAGAGGCGACTTGATAGAGGGATTTCAAATTGCCAAGGGGGTAACAAAGGAACCGCTGAGAATTATTTTCACAGAGACCAGAATCAGGGGCCACAGGTGGAAGCTGAAGTAGGGCATATTCAGAACCGAAGGGAGAAGGAGCTTTTTCACAGAAAGGGCGGTGAACCACTGGAACCGCCGGACAGAGCTGTTGAAGCAGAGACTCGGATCCTTCAAGAATAGACTGGATGCTGTCATGAACAATATTGTATAACCCTCTGTGTGAACATAAAATAAGACCTTTAGCTGGCTGTCTGGAGGAAAGGTGGTCTGCCTAGCCACGGATTCCCAGAGGTTTAATTTCCCGTACTATCCAAGGTTTTTTGTTTTTCCTCTCCTGAGTGTTAAGCGATCATGCTAGCACCACAGCGAGCGAGTATAGGTGGGCCGAATGACCTTTTCTAGTTCTTGAATTTCTGATGTTTTTATGCTCTTAATGTTAGTAGAATAATTTTGTTAGATACAATTAATTTAAACAACTATTATAGTATAATGAAAGAATACAAGGCTGAAATGAGTTGTCACTATACATAGAAGTAAAATGCTATTCTTACTAACACAGTGAATGCAATGCAATATGTGTGGGGTGTGATCTGGGAAGGAGTTGAGGGATGTGAGGTGAAAGCTTCTGTCCAGTTCATTAGAAGCCCTATGGGGGCCTTTCTAGCAAGCAGGGGGTAGAGGAGGCACTGTGAGTGCAGGGGAAACATCTCACAGCCCTGCAGCACAGCGCCCCCTCAGGGCAGGGGAGTGCATGACAGGTCATTCACAACAAACTCTATCTTCCAGCGCTGTTCATATCCCCATGCCCTAGAAACAAATTGAAAAGGCTTCAAATGTCAATTCAATATATGCACATTACTGTTTTTGAACTTCTGTGGTTGAGGGTTCTGGCAAACTTACTAACAGCACTGTATGTACAGTATCTGGCCACTTTATTAGAAACTGTCTTTAATAATAGATGCAAATTAGCTTGACCATGTGATCCCTACCGCACAATTCCACACAATCTACCAGAAATGGGGAGCGATCTAACTGGAAAGAGACACAGTAGTGGGTGCATGTGGAGCAGGGGCCACAGTAGCAAGGACAGGCATGTTGGTCAGGCTGCTCCAAGACAGAGTGCATCGCCATGAAAGACAGCTGTGGCCACAACAGAGGGACAAGATGGGTAAAGAGGCTTGTCAAATCTGAACTATTAACGAAGCAATGGAATAACATCTCTCAGACACCTTCCAGCACTTTGTGGTGTCTGTGTCAGGTGGTGGCCCAACCCAATATTAGGTACAGGTCCTAATACAGTGCCCAGGCAGTACTAATGTTGGACTACCTAATGTTACTCAGGTAAAGTACCTACATCAACATACACCAATCAGATCTAATTGGGGTCTAGGAAACCAGCAGTTATCAATTCACTGAATGTTTAAACCAGTGTCTGAAATATCAGACCCCATGCATTGCAAGAGGAATAAAGACATATATTATAATATCATTTACTAGAAATATAATTGATGCAGTATATTAAAGTTCAAAGTAAGGAATGTGGCTAACCAGCTCAATAGTTTAATAAGTATAATCCCGATGCTTTAATAACGTGCCGTGTTCTTGCAGCAGAGCCTTCACTGTTGATCCGGGTATCTGAAGCTATTACGCTAAAGGGACTCGTCTCACTTTGACACAGAGCCATTTTCACACTGTAGTCTTTTATCAGCTCTATCAACATGGCACTGACTGCAGCTCTGTGTCTCAGACTCTCCTCTGTATGACTGAAACAGTCCGGCATTATCTAATTACCCCCACAGATAGGGTTTCTGTGCTACCCACGTACATATTTGGACCGCCCCTGACATATTGATGTGCAGTTTAATTAATGCAGACACACAATTAAAAATGACATTCTGAGGGATGTCGTTTTCAAAAGGGGAGGAGGGCAGATCGACACAGTCGTCTCTCCAGTGTGGGATGCGGTCCTGGCTGAGCCCGGGCGATCCCTCTCCCTGCTGTCACACACAGCTTCACCACATTCATTTTAATGGGATCACTTGTTTTAAAACAAAGACATGTAATTGAAAACAGTAATCAGAATACAATCTGAAGCTGTTTAGATTAGTAATATTTTGGGAGTACTGATCTTTATCTGTAACATACTACAATAACCTTGTGTAGTCTTTGTTTTATGTGATTTGATTATAAACAGTGGGGGAAACACAGTCAGCCATACAAGCTTCTTGTAACTTTAAAATCACTCAAGTTTCATTCTATGCTGTAACTGCAGTAATATCTCCATTGACCTGCATGAAAATGTACCCTGCTATTACAAATGGATGGCTTACCTTTACTATAGTGACTCCCCAAGGCCAAGAGTGACCGCTTGGTAATAGCAATACTGAAAATGTATTCAAGTCGCCGACTACGCCAATGCTTTTCACAGATCCCTTTTCAAACCCTATATTTATAAGATTTGGAGCGTGCAGTTCTTACAATGTGGTCAAGTGGTAAGCAGTGAAGTTTGCCAATGCATGCTAACAATGTTGAAGACAGTATTGTCAACCAAATAAATACAACATTTACTAGGAATAGTTTTACAATAAGGCAAAAGGAAAACTAGTGCACAGGTGGGGCTGGCGCTCAGCAGGGCAACAAGCAAGAGCATCAAACTAAATGTGCAACGCAATGAAATGCAGCGCTGGTGACAAACAGTGACAACTGCTTCTATCAGCATCCGTTTCATCACATCTTCGGATTCTAGGTCAGTTCAGATTTCTGGTGTTTGTATCAATTCTGAGTTATTGAATCCGATTTGACCAGTAGTACAGCAGCACTATGTTTGCTACCCTAATGCAGGACAAATGCTTACAAAATCATGAATTCAGACTATTAATATGGTAACTATTAACTAGCCTTCCTTTTGAAGAACAGTTCTGGGAATTATCAGCCATGTATCAAGCACAGCTGCCATGTGGAAGTTTCTGTAGCTGAGGGGCTGGAGTTAAAATCTTCGGATGTGCTGTGAAGGGAGTCTCAGATCATCTCAGCGTTTCTTTATTTAACTGTTCTGTCTGAAATTCTGCACCCTGTGTTCAGTAAAGACCATTCTGCCATAGTGAAGAGAGAGGGAGAAAGAGAGAGAGAAACACAGCAAAACACAGGGGGGCATGGCAAAGCACAGGGGGCATGGCAAAGCACAAGGGGAGTGACAAAGCACAGGGGCTTGGCAAAGCACAGGGGGTGTGGCAAATCACAAGGGGAGTGACAAAGCACAGGGGCGTGGCAAAGCACAGAGGGTGTGACAAATCACAGGGGCATGGCAAATCACAGGAGCATGGCAAAGCACAGCGGGCGTGGCAAAGCACAGGAGCATGGCAAAGCACAGGAGTGTGGCAAAACACAGGGAGACAGGGTAAAGCAGGGTGAAGCACCAGGGACCAGGGTACATCACAAAAAGTTTCTAAGTGACATTCTGCAGATCATTTTTAATTGTCTTTTCTAGAACCAATGGCTGCCCAAGTGAAGAGATGAAGTCAGACAGAGGGAGATAGGGAGGGAAAGATAGCTGTAGAGAGAAAGACAGATTGATAGAACATCTGTTTTCAAAGTCACATAGAAAGTGTAATTTTTGAAGAGAAACATTTATTTCATTTTTCCTGACAAGGGGCCTGTCATGAGTTCCAAATTAATGGCCTCCAATCATTTTTCTGCCCCCCTTCGCCTCCTCAGTCTTGTCTCTCTCGCTCTGCATCGGAGATCTGAGAGCAAGCTAAAGGTCAGAATTATTGATTCTCTCGTTCCTCTCTCTCTCTCCTCTTAACCAGGCATCTGTCAGAGCTGATGGAGGGAAGGAGGGAAGGATAGAGGAAAAGGGTGGTACGAGGTGAAGGCAGAGCAAAAGGAAAGGATAGGGGAAGAGATGGAAGAGAATGGAAAGCAAGACAGGGAAGGGGAGAAGAGAGAAAGGAAGGAAGGACAGATGAAAAAAAGGATACAATATAGGCAGTAAGAGTATCTAATGCTGTTTCTTATTGTATGCTGATCTTTTAACTTTGGCAATACTTGTATAACTTGTCAAAAGAGATATAGCAGTGGGAGAGATGGAAGAAACTGACAGGGAAGAGGGAGACAAACACCGCGAAGTAGCTTTTAATATTGCAACAGTCCCTGAGCAGTAGACGCTCTGGTATACAGAGTGGGGAGTGAATGAAATGGGTTACCATGTTAAGTTATTGGGATCCTTTAAGAAGTGACTAGACAAAGAATCGATTCTCTACTAGAAACCGGCCAA
The DNA here is from genome assembly GCF_017654505.1 of Polyodon spathula. Lineage (NCBI taxonomy): Eukaryota > Metazoa > Chordata > Actinopteri > Acipenseriformes > Polyodontidae > Polyodon > Polyodon spathula. The sequence goes on from NC_054586.1 coordinate 1,218,875, forward strand.
GCACTAACCAAACGGCCTCCTCTCCAACGCCTATGTTTCTATATCCTTGCAGAGAGTTAGAACACCTTCAATTCTTCCCCATCACTCTATCTTAGTTGCAGGGTTCAGTCACGTACCGCCCCTGGCACGGCTACTTCACTGTAGAAGCTCATGGTTTCAGAGGCACTGACGTGCAGTCACAGTTGCAATCCATTATGTTACATACAGGATTTATTCATATTTCTTTTCAATTGGTGACTAGTCGGCCTATTCATCTTTTTTCTCTCAACTATTCTGCAAATTAGTTGTCATTCTACCCCTAATCTACACTATCACAAATCATTGTAATAATACCTTCAGCTAATAGGTGGTGCAAATAATAGATGGTGAATAATGTGGTAACTCAGTATGAATCACTAGGCTTGTGGTTGAATCAGCATCCAGAACTGAATGATCTACAGGACCTGAGCTTTATTTTGAGACACAGTGTATGCAGTCCAGAGATAGGAGCGATACAATGCATGCATTCGGAACAGAGAGCTGGGGAAGGACCACATCAGCCAGGCATGAATTCAGGAGGGAGTCCAGAAGGTACCATAAATCACAACCTTTCTGTGGATCGAATCCTGTTTAAACCCACTTAAATTTTGCTCCATTTATTTTTTAATGTGAGTACCCATCTTTAACAACTTCAGTCTTCAGTATGTCTTGGCATTAGGGATGAATGCAAAAGGGATTTTATCCAGACATTTCCCATTTTCTAACTCATACAGCACATGTAGTTGAAAACGTTGCAGAGGGGGCAGCAACGAGAGTCGCACACCCCTAATAGTCATTACTAAACCGTCTCTTTAAAGAAACTGCCCCTCTGGCTGAAAAAGGACATTATTTCGTAAGCTTGATCAATATTGGCCTAAGCAGTAATAGAGAATTATACTATACACACATTAAACTGGCAAGAAATCACTCAGAAAATGTAAATGATATTCCCCTTTACCAGATGAATATTTTAAAGGCAGTCTCAATGCAGGGAAGGTGACAGACAGCAGAATGAAAGCTCATCAAGCTTCTCGTCACAGCGCAAGCATGAGGTCACAGACTGCCCTGTCCTGTCACTAAGCAACCAGCCACATGACACGAACACACACTTTACCACAAAAGAGAATCCAAAAAGCACAGCGGCTGTCAGCTCCAGAGCTGAGAGTCAGACAGGTACAGGACACCAACGAAACCAAATGCCAGTCATCTCACTCTCTCTCTCTCTCTCTCTCTCTCTCTCTCTCTCTCTCTCTCTCTCTCTCTCTCTCTCTGTCTCTCTCTCCACTGAGGATTGTGGGAAGGGCCAGGGTTTGAAAGCTTATTTATATATTTAATAAATGTTTTTTAAAAGTATTTTATTGCTATCTTAGTACTTTTTAAACATTTTAGACAGTGTCTGCCCAAAGATGGGCTCCCACTCCAGTGGGTTGGGGAGGCTGACTAGGCACCACAGCTTGAAAGTTTATTCAGAAAATAATAATTCGGTCGAAGATGTGCTGCTTGCTGTGGGGCGAGTTGATGGTTTGGATAAAATCAAATCCACCTCGCGGATGAACAAGGCCACAGTTGTTTTCCTCAACAGTAAAAATCTGGTAAACAAGATAGTGGAAGAGGGGTTTGTGTTGAAAGATTCTGTGATTACCGTTACACTGTTGTCAAGGTGATATTATCTCACATTCCACCTTTGATTAGTAATACTAATCGAAAGAGAACTTTCCCGATATGGGAAAATAAAGATGATTCCGCTCAAAGTAAAAATCCAGAAATGAAACATGTTATGTCATTAAGGCGACAAGTATTTGAGTTACTTGATAACCCAGACAAAAGTTTAGATGTAGCTCGGTGGTTTAATGTACAGGGCAGGGACTATGTTGTTTTTGCCAGCAACGGAAGCTTTTAAATGTTTTTCATGCGGGGAACAGGGGCACCTTAACCCTTTGCGGTCCTATGTCAGACCCTGTCTGACATCATCAAAAAGACGTAAAGCACAGGTCTCTAGTTGTTTTTTATTCCTGACAATGGCCGAATAAGGCCGATAGAAGCTGAATGAAGCCGAAACAAAGGGCGTATCTGATAACCCCAAGCACCACAGAGATAACACAGACACAAACAAAGGAGGTAGCTGCTTCTGCATCCAGCGCTCAAAGAATATCACGGACATCTGCAGAGCTTTTTGGAGATGTTATAGTAATAAAATAATGACTTTGCATTATTGAGGAGTTTGGTGATAAAACGAGTAATCAGGAGAGGATTTATCAGTACGCACGTCTATAAAGAGGTATGTGAAAAATACAGCCAACAAGGGGTGGGGCTTGGCAGGAGATACAGTATTGAGAGTCCTTTTGCCTTTTAAACCTGTTTTACTCTGGAAAAAAAAACATTTTAAACAGTGTGTGTGAAAATAAATTGGACCTGACAAGCGCTGAATAAACTGACTGCAAAGGGTTAAACATGCCTGCCCTAGGGTACAAGCTGGGACACATAGTAGTAGGGGTAATGGGGAAGTGGCCAGTGTTGCTGGGAGACCTGAGCCTGCGAGATTTGAGCCGCTGCCCCAGAGGAAGAGCGGAGGAGCCAGCTACCAGCGAGGCTGCAGCGCCAGCCGACTCAGACAAAGATGGGATGCACACCGAAGTCGTCAGGAAAGAATGGCTTGAGAAAACTCCTGCTGCTGCCGCCCTGCTGGCGGGAGAGTAAGAGTCTGAATGGGGGCTCCTTACGGTCTCTCACGACAGCGGCGGAGGGGCTGAAGCCCCCGCTGTGGTGGAGCTGAGCGCTGGGGCTGAAACCTCTTTAATGGCGCATTTTATTAAAGCATTTTTTGTTAGAATGTATTTGTTATTGAGCAATCTTTATTTTTATCCATGGAGAAAATTAATTAATTTTAATCTGAACGGGTGCAGACATTTTAATAAAAGAGCACAGTTTGAATTTTCAAATAGGAAAAATTCTAATGCGATTTTATTGCAGGAGACTCACTCAGACAACTCTAACCTGTCTCGCTGGCATTCTGAGTGGAGGGGCGACTGTATTTTAAGCCACGGTTCTAATTTTAGTGCTGGGGTTGCTGTTTTACTTTCTCTAGGATTTGGTGGAGAGATTTTAAATATAGAAGAGATTGTTCAGGGTAGACGTTTAAAAGTCCAGCTAAAAACAAAACACGTTGGTATTTCTTATTGATTTTTTAAATATTTATGCACCTAATATTGGAGAAGAGAGGATTTTATTCTTTAAAAGCGCAGTCAGGTATTTTTTTTTTGGGGGGGGGGGTCTAATCTGCCAGGGAGCTGGCCACTGCTTTAAACACTTTTGACCTGGTAGACATTTGGAGGAATTCTAATCCCACCAGCAAACAATACACTTGGATTAAGTTTGACCAAAATTATCTCTCTGGGGCGCGCCTAGACCATTACTACACAGCAACATATTAATAAAGTTATTAAAAGCAGGATAGTGCTCAGCAGTATTTCAGATCACCATTTTATTTCTGTTAATGCTTTATTACCAATTAATTCACATTCAAAATCTTATCAGCATTTTAATACAAATTTAATTCAAGATAAAAACATTATTGATTAATTATTTTGGGAAAAAAAACCCAATTACAATAGCTTAAAACAGTGGTGGGATACAGGACACATTCAAATGAAACTCTTCTGTCAACAATGCACACAAAATGTTACCAGGTCAATGGACGCAGTGGTCAGTGAGCTGGAAAGAGAGATGAGTTTGAGAGCCAGCCGGTGAGCGACAGCGATGGGGGGGTGTATCGGGGCCTGCAGGAGAGGAGGCAGCTCCTGGACAGCCTGCTTTCTCAAAGCCCGCTTCATTAAACTTAAAGATATGGATGCCCCCACAGCCTTCTTCTTCGACCTGGAGAGGAAGACAGCGGAGCGCAAGGCAGTGTGCTGTCTGAGGCTGCCCGGGGGGAGAGAGGTCTCCAGCCCTGCGGAGCTCAGGCGTGTTGAAGTGAGCTTTTATACTGATCTCTACAAGGCTGAGGGCTGCAGCCTGGGAGAGACATCTGCAACCTGGATTAGAACTGGGGTCAAACTTTTAGGAATCTATTTTGGGAATGAGCAGTTCATGCAGCAGAACTAGAAGGGGCTGCTTGGACAAGGTGAAGGGGAAGCTGCAGAGCTGGCAGTGGCTCCTCTCACGGCTCTCCTTCAGGGGCAGGGTCCTTATCATTAACAGTCTAGTTGCCTCCAAGCTCTGGCATAGGCTAGTGTGCTTGGACCCTCCCCTGGGTGTGTTAAACGAGATACAGAAATGTCTGGTATGGTTTTTCTGGAGCGAGCATCACTGGCTGCGCCCGGCTGTCCTGTATCTCCCCTGTCTGGAGGGAGGGCAGGGGCTCACTGATATCCCCAGCAGGGTGGCAGCATTTATACTGCAGGCTGCACAGAGGCTGCTGTGAGCACCACAGCTGAGCTGGAGAGACCTGGCCTTCTGTTTATTGCAGAGGGCAGACGGGCTGGGTTTAATATTGCCTGATCATTTTAATAATGCAGGATTGGAGGGTTTTTATAAGAATATGATGAACGCATGGAGACTTTTAAAAATCACAAGATTGAAAAAATCACAGAGCACACAGTGGGCTTTTAAAGAGCTCCTGTTTTTTTTAACCCCATTTTTAATTGAAGCTCTGTTTTCTTATCCGCTGTGTTTTAAAAGCAGGTTTTACTAAATTGGGGCATTTAATTGATTTGAATCTTTTGAATTGGAAAGGCAGCAGGGTTTTTTCCCCTGCTATATTAGGTCAGTGCGTTTCCTGGAGAAGTTGCTGAGCGATCTTCAGGACTTTCTCAGTCTGGCACTCTCCCAGCTCCTCAGCAGGTTTCTGGAGGACAGTGTGTGGCTCCAGAGCAGGAGACCCTGTTCTCTGCAGTGCTGGTCTCTCCTTCAGTGAAGTGGAGGAGGAGCAGGCTGGCAAGCTGCTCTCGCTGAGGAAGGTCACTGAGCTGGCTTTCCACAGAATCGAGAAGAAGACACTGTATGAAATCTGTGTGAAAACCAGACATTTTAATAAACTGAAAGATCTAGTGGACACAAAGTGGAGGGCTCACTTTGGTGTCCCTGACAATGAAGCTCCTGTTAGGAGGGTGCTGTATAAGCTTCCCCTGCCCAAGCACGACGGAGGCCTGCAGTGGAGAGAGCTGCATGGCATTATAGCCACACACCGGTACCTGAGCTGAGTGGAGCCGGGGTCCGTGTCCAGTACCTGGAGTCCATTTTCCACCTGTTTGTTGATTGCCCTCGGCTGCAGACCTTCTTTCTGTTTTTAGAGAACCTGCTGCTTTCTTGAGAGTTACTTTTACTAAACATATTTGAGTTTTTAGTATAAGGTACAGTTTTGCAAGGAGGGATAGATTCTCATTGGTTAACTTTGTCCTTGGTCAAGTGAAATTAGCTATTTTAAATACAATTGTAGCCACTGGTTATATAAATCCTATCAGTATTTTATGGTCCTGATGGTCTCCAGGATCCAGATGGAGTTTGCTTATTTTAAAATGGTGCACGACCTGGACAGCTTTGAGAGCCGTTGGTGCATTGGGGGGGTGTGAGCGAGGAGGGGCAGCTTGCTCTGTTCATAAGAGAAACACTCTCTGAAAGACTGAGGTCCCATTGAACTGAAACTTTTGCAACTGGACTGAGAGACGTTGGATCTGTTGTTATTTTGCGCCAGTCCATTTTTTTTAAGTGGCTTTGTAAGTTTTATATTGTATTCTAATTTATAGAATAATGGGATTTTAAAAGTCAAAGTTTATCTCTCTTTCTCTTTCTCTCATGCGTGTGCTATCCCCGCCTCTCTCATCACTCTTTCTTTCTCTTTCTCCCATGCGTGTGCTATCCCCACCTCTCTCATCACTCTTTCTTTCTCTCTTTCTCTCATGCGTGTGCTATCCCCACCTCTCTCACTCTTTCTTTCTCTTTCTCTTTCTCCCATTTCTCTTTCTCTTTCTCTCATGCGTGTGCTATCCCCACCTCTCTCATCACTCTTTCTTTCTCTTTCTCTTTCTCTCATGCGTGTGCTATCCCCGCCTCTCTCATCACTCTCTTTCTCTTTCTCTCATGCATGTGCTATCCCCACCTCTCTCATCACTCTTTCATTTCCTTTCTCTTTCTCTCATGCGTGTGCCATCCCCACCTCTCTCATCACTCTTTCTTTTCCTTTCTCTCTCATGCATGCTATCCCCGCCTCTCTATCACCATGCTCTCTCTCTCTCTCTCTCTCTCTCTCTCTCTCTCTCTTCTTTCTCACACACACTATTCTGCCTCATCTCTCAGTTCAAATCAAATGTGACTATTCAAAATGTTCTTTATTGGCATGACTATATTACAAGTATTGACAAAGCAATTTATAAAAATGCAACAATTGTTTTAGATTGTACTGCTTTATACTTTAATTGTACTCATTTCTCTTTTACTCTCCCACCTCTCTATCACCACTCTCTCTCACTCTCTCTCTCTCCCACCTCTCTATCACCACTCTCTCTCACTCTCTCTCACGCTCTCCCCTCTCCATCACCACTCTCTCTCTCACTCTCCCACCTCTCTATCACCACTCTCTCTCACGCTCTCCCCTCTCCATCACCACTCTCTCTCTCACTCTTCCACCTCTCTATCACCACTCTCTCTCGCTCTCCCAACTCTCTATCACCACTCTCTCTCTCTCCCACCTCTCTATCACCACTCTCTGTCACGCTCTCCCACCTCTCTATCACCACTCTCTCTCACTCTCCCACCTCTCAATCATCACTCTCTCTCACTCTATCTCACGCTTTCCCACCTCTCTATCACCACACTCTTTACAATAATGCAATACATAGTCCTTAGTCCCTGTGGCAAGGTGTAGAGGTGATGCAGTGCTCAAGACAAAGAAAACAACAAAGTAGTGGTGAAATGGTGGTTTATTTATAATCCAAAGTCTGATGACAACAGTAAAGAAATGGAGGGCTGGCAATACACTGTGATGTGTATTGCACAGTTCAATAAACAATGGGTTGAAATCCCGAAACAATAGACACAGGTAAACACACACACGAAATACAGGCACGGTCACGAGTCCAGAGTGAGCGCTGCAGCGCTCGTGGTGAATTACAATTTGAATCCATGAACAATGGTGCAGTGTCGTCCAGGTTTCTGCTGGCCTTTAGCGACCGCTCCAGATCGTGTTAGCCATCTAATAAATAACAAGCACTACAATTAGACAATACAAACAAGCAAAACACTCACAGGTATTTTACACTCGTCCTTTAGCAGTTCTCTTAACCATAAACAAAGGAACAGGTCACCTAGCCACGCCCCCTATTTGTGCCTTCAGTCACGCCCCCTTGGTTAACAAGTGCAGCTGTTTCTCCTCCAATCCGCGGTTGCCACATCGCTTTCCCTCTGGAGCGATGACTTAATGTACTCTAGCTCCACCCCCTTTCTAGATGACCGACTTTCACCTAACCCTGGGAATGAATTGTCTGGCTACCCAGTCCAGAACACTCTGTTCCCTTTACACAGCGCCCTCACAGGTCAGGCAAGAGATTTATCACCAAGAATCATTCTGTCTCTGTCACAGTCCCTTTGCTCAGATATGTTATACTTTTTTGTAAGACTTAGGTAAGTGAACAGTTTGAGAACAATGGAAAGCTCCAATCTCCTGTTTGATACTAGAGTTGAGATTCAGTTGTACCGGCTGGTTTCATGGCGCAAATGATGTAGCTTTTGTTTTTCTTAAAATGAGCCTTCTCTGAAACAAAATATTTTGATGTTAATGATAATGTTCGGTTGACCAGTCTGTTATAAGTCTGGGGTTTGTAATTCTGAGATTCTGCCTCAGGGGTATAACATATCACAGCTTTGTTCATAAGAACACAAGAAAATGTACGATCAAGAGGAGCCTGTTTGGCACATCAGTGCTCGATTGAATCCTAGCAGCTGATTGATCTCAAAACTCTGTCAAGTCCGGTCTTAAAGGATCTCAGAGATTTAATATCAACAGCAGGCTAGGTAACCCATTCCATCCCCTCACCACTCTCTGTGTGAAGAAGAGTCTCCTTCAACAACATGACTAGGTAACCCATTCCATCCCCTCACCACTCTCTGTGTGAAGAAGAGTCTCCTTCAGCAACATGACTAGGTAACCCATTCCATCCCCTCACCACTCTCTGTGTGAAGAAGAGTCTCCTTCAACAACATGACTAGGTAACCCATTCCATCCCCTCACCACTCTCTGTGTGAAGAAGAGTCCCCTACCTTCTGTCCTTAGTGTCTCTCCCCCTGTGTTCTCTGGTTCTAGTTTCTAAGCTGTTAGTGTATCGGTTAGAGTTAACTTTGTCAACCCCCTTTTTCTTCCCTAATTCTTCTTTGTTTTTGGCCAACAAGAACAATTCCATAAACTCCTTAAATCTTACCTGTTGAGGCATCCATTTATTATATAGCCCTCAGCAGGAACAGGCAGTATGGAAAATACTATGTATTTCATTACATTTTGCATTTTGTAATTTGTATTTCAAGGGCTATCATGTAAGTATTTTCTCATTTCAGAGTATTTTGTACTCAAAATACATAGGGTAGTTTTTCCATTGAAACATTAAATTCAAATTCAAATGACCTCGTCACTGACCAAAAAAGCCCCCAAAAAACCACTTGGCTTGTATTTTTCATGCTTTTGATCTTATTTTATTGTGCCTGAAAAACACAAGCCACTTTAGTTGAAACAATTGGGGCAACCTTGGCCCCCACCTCTTTGACAGTTGTTCCTATTTGCTTGGTTCTGGGCAAGGTTGCCCCAGTGGTTTCTTGAAACTTGACTTCTGTTTTTGATATCTCTACTTGAAATGGCTGGGTACTTTCCATAACTTGACATTTTTTCACATTTTCAATTTGTTTTTGTTTCAGATTTAAATCACAGCCTGTATTTTTTTTCTAATGTCTGTTTATGGCAGACAGTTAAAAGGTTAATATGTGTTCACATGTTGTACCCCAAAGTCATTATGGAGGCAGTAGATGTTATCTGTTATGCGAGCGATGCACTCATTCTCAGTGATTGTGTTATTTTTGACATCTATTCTGTTTGAGCATTCAGCTACACTCAAACAATAACACAATACTGTGTTTTATTAATATAGACATTGTGTTGTTGTTCTTTGTTCATTTAAAAAAAGTGTTGTTCTACACATACTGTGCAGTGGGCAGTGCATATGTTGTTCTCCTTCTGTACAAGATGTGTGTCAAGTGAAAATGAACAAGTAAAAACATTTCTAATTTGTATGTCCTGGTTTTACACTGAATCACTGTATGGGGCTCTGCTGTCGTACCAATGTAATTTGTAGTACAAATGTAAGTCGCTTTGGATAAAAGCGTCAGCTAAATAAATTAGTTATAATAATTTCAATAATAAACAGTTTCACCTGTTTTCCACAGGAGTATCATGATAATGATCTTGAGGCTGTCTTGACACAACTGGGATCTTCTGCATCATCAAGTTCATAATTTATCATTTTTATATAGCGCCTTTCATAGTGAACCACCATTATAAAGCACTTTACATGAAATGAGACTAGGGTGTGTGAACTGTGCATCAGCTGCAGAGTCACTCACAACATCTCACCTGAAAGACACAGCACAAGGAGGTTCAGTGACTTGCTCAGAGTCACAGTGAATCAGTGGCTGAGCTGGGATTTGAACCAGGGCCCTCCTAGTTATAATACTGTTTCTTTAACCACTGGACCACACAGCCTCATCATGTGGAAAACTACAGAACTCTCCTAAGTCAACCATATTAGATGGGAAGTACTTCAGTACTGTGTTGGTGTCAGACAATAGGAAGGTTCAGGCTGCTTGTCAATTATGCAGCAATAAACCCAAAATTTCTGGGTCTAACTGCCACTTCAAATTTCAAAACTCATTTGAATGAGTACCTCCAGAAATTCTGATGGAATTTGAAGCATTTAAGGCTATGTGAGGTGGTACAGAAAGAGGGGTTGAAGAGAAAAGCAACAGAACCCCTGTGACCCCTGTGACAAAATCGTAGTCTTACACGTGTTTAAAGAAAATCTGTTTGCAAGCTGTGCTTTCAGTTAGTGTTGCACTGGCCCTGTCACCTGGAGAGTAAAATTGTCCCCTTTCAGCCAATAACATTCTTTAACCCAGAAGAGACTGTGGAGGTGAAATGTGTTCTGCAAGTTTAACAGATTTCTTGAGAGTAAGGCATGAAAACTAAAAACAGCCTTTAACCTCGTGCAGGGCCGGAGATCATGTTTTCAAATGCATTGTTGTATCAAGTGCTTCTTTCTGCACATTTGATTTCTATGTAGCGAATCGAACTGCAAAACAGATACAGTTCATGGAATTATTTTGTTAGATACAATTACTTTAAAGGACTCTAGTGGTTCAGCACCACAGCTTGGCTAGGTAACCCTAGTGACCTGTATCACATCCTCACCATCTTCAATTAAATAATCAAAGAGTTTGTTTGGAACGGACTGGAAGAGCCCGGGTTCACCTGTTCTACCCTCTCTCATTCCGGCCCATCAATTCACTTGAGTAACCGGCTTCAAACTCAGACCTCCAGAGATGAAAGGTATGAGACGCTTGTAGCCGACTGCGTCACCCTTATACCTGCGCTTGCTTTGCTACAACAGATGCTTGTTTTTCTTTTGGCTTTGCCAGTGGGAATACCATTGAGAAATCTCCCTGTCTTCAGAGCTAAGCCACAGTAATTATAGCCCCACAGTTATCGAGTCTGTCTGCAAAGCCACACAGACAGGCATTAACAGGGATTGAGACAACTACCAAGAGAGCTTTCTCTCTCACAACTATATGTTGATCCCTGCTGAAGCTCCAAGCGCAGTTCCCTTCTAAAAAAACTCCCTCTAGGACCCCAGTGTGTTACCCTGAAGAAACCTCACCAGATGTATTCTTCTGATACAGTTGCACACTGCCTGGTACGGATATGGTATTGCAATGGAACAGCAGCTGTGTATGTTACTTATTCGATTATAATGGCATTGCTTTATCAAACTAGGAATGTGTTGCCACTGTGCTACTAATGGCACCCTCGTACTATTGGAGAAGCCCTTGTGCTACCATTGCCATTGTAGAAAAACATTGAAAAAGTCTTCTAGTCGAAGCGTTTGTCATTGAATTTTAGTTTCTTTTAGCATGTCTCGATTCAGCACTGTTAATTATTTAACCTGACAAAATAGCCCTATAAGTACACTAGTGTTGCACATCCATCCATTTATTTGCGTTAGGCTGTGGTTTCTAATGTACTCTTGATCTCTTCAGGGTGATGCACAGGTATTACAATGGCAATGTTCTGTGGCCACTTCAGGGTGATGCACAGGTATTACAATGGCAATGTTCTGTAGCCACTTCAGGGTGATGCACAGGTATTACAATGGCAATGTTCTGTAGCCACTTCAGGGTGATGCACAGGTATTACAATGGCCTCCCAATGGTATTTGTTTTGCTTGCTCAGCACAGAAAGGTAGATATTTATTGACAATTAGAGTGGATTCTTTAGACTGTAATAATCCCTGACTCACACACAGCGAATACAATCTCTCATTATCATTGTACTACTCTAACTGGAAATCAGTACCTGTGGAGTTAAGCTTTCAATTAAAAAACAACTTTTCTTTAATTTAAAGGATTGAAGAAATTCAAAATTCATGAACTTCTAATTCCTCCAGCCTCTGGAGCCTGGTTTGAACCCATCTCAGGGCACATGTGGAATTCATTTCATGGTCTCATTTTGGACAAAGGACATCACTGTGCAAAAGAACACAAGGAACTGTGTTTGCAGTCCCGAGTAGCAGATCTCAAAACTTTGTCAAGTTGGGTCATAAAGAAGCCCAATGACACAGTCGTGTACTTTACACTTTGACAATAACATCACAAAACACGCTTATCATTCGATACAATACTTGCAATCTCTACCTAGGACTAAACATCACAAAACACACTTATCATTCAATACAATACTGGCAATCTCTACCTAGGACTAAACATCACAAAACACACTTATCATTCAATACAATACTGGCAATCTCTACCTAGGACTAAACATCACAAAACACACTTATCATTCAATACAATACTGGCAATCTCTACCTAGGACTAAACATCACAAAACACGCTTATCATTCAATACAATACTGGCAATCTCTACCTAGGACTAAACATCACAAAACACGCTTATCATTCAATACAATACTGGCAATCTCTACCTAGGACTAAACATCACAAAACACTCTTATCATTCAATACAATACTGGCAATCTCTACCTAGGACATCACAAAACACACTTATCATTCAACAAACATCACAAAACACACTTATCATTCGATACTACTGCAATCTCTACCTAGGACTAAACATCACAAAACACGCTTATCATTCGATACAATACTGGCAATCTCTACCTAGGACTAAACATCACAAAACACACTTATCATTCAATACAATACTGGCAATCTCTACCTAGGACTAAACATCATAAAACAGGCTTATCATTCGATACAATACTGGCAATCTCTACCTAGGACAAAACATCACAAAACACACTTATCATTCGATACAATACTGGCAATCTCTACCTAGGACTAAACATCACAAAACACACTTATCATTCAATACAATACTGGCAATCTCTACCTAGGACTAAACATCACAAAACACACTTATCATTCAATACAATACTGGCAATCTCTACCTAGGACTAAACATCACAAAACACGCTTATCATTCAATACAATACTGGCAATCTCTACCTAGGACTAAACATCACAAAACACACTTATCATTCAATACAATACTGGCAATCTCTACCTAGGACTAAACATCACAAAACACACTTATCATTCAATACAATACTGGCAATCTCTACCTAGGACTAAACATCACAAAACACACTTATCATTCAAGACAATACCAGCAATCTCTACCTAGGAATAAACATCACAAACACGCTTATCATTCAATTTTTTCCAATCTTTTCTAACTGTCTCCTCAGAGATCATACACACTCTGGGATGGAATCCAGTGCGTAAATCCAAACTAATATTCAACATTGAAGGCATTGAAAAATGCTTCTCATGACATTTATTGAGTCTCTCTTAGTATTTGTAAACTAATTAAAAAACTACAATGTGAGCAGCGGTACCTAAACATCTGTTTATTGCCATGGCAACTATAACACTCAGAGAGTGCAAATACTGGCCTCAGCTGCGCCCCCTATGGACAGGGTTTTTGTTGTGCTTTGTGTTGCTCATGGCTTGTTTTGTCAGCAGAGTCGTTACTCTTGTACAGTTTATATATTCTTGAAGTATTACGGAACCCTCATCAATTTTTATCAAAATATTACTGATTGTTTAGATCTTTTTTATTCACACATCATAGGAACATAAACCATTTTTTTCATCTTTTGCTCAGGAACATTCACCAGGAGAAAAATATATTTTCTTCTAAACATCGCAGTGCATCCAGTTCACACTCCCTCCTGCAACAATGCCGCTGATTGAAATGGGTGGGAACAGAAATCCAGCATGTTTCAGGAGGGAGCGTGATCCGGATACACTGCAATCCTCAGAAGACATTTCTTTTTTTCCTGGCGAACGCACCTGATGCTTCAACTAAAGAATGAGCACAGTCACTGCACGATGTCATAAAAGTCCCTAATTCGAGAAATGCTCATGAAAGCGTCCTTCAGAACTAAATTTATATTACGAGCAGCACAGTGCACATAGACAGCGTTGAGTTCTTTTTCACGTATTCGTTTCTGGACACCACAGTAAATTCCACTCATTGTGTTCGCTCCATTGTACCCCTTTCCTCTACATTTTCTAACTGACAAGCCTTTGTCTTGGATCATTTTCACTATTTCGGTCTCCAGCCCCTGAGCGCTTTGATCTGTAATGTTATGGAAACCCAAAAAGCTCTCATTGATTTTTACTTCGATTGGAATTTCATTAACATCACGGGATACCGTCACATATCGAAAAACTTGGCTAAGCTGGTCTTCCTTGTGTCCACAATAGAAGAAAATTAAGCCTCTTTAATCTCAGTAACTGTTTCATTTTGTATTTTTTTGTTACAGCAAATCAATCAGCTCGTTTTTTGTATTCGTGGGTTTAGATATTTTGCTTTGGTGTCTTTTTCAATTAACTGTTTTAAAACTGGGTCATATTTACTGAAGAGTTCAATGGCTGACAAAAAGTTTCCACTGTTTTTCTCTCCTAACTTTTCTCTGTGTCCTTGGAAAGCTAGAATGCAAGTAGTCAATGTAAGCGTAACGTCAATGACTCTCTGTAAAGCTCGTGTCCAACAGTTCGCCTGGTCTCTGTATTCAGCTTCTAATTCCAGGTCGATAGTCTCGTCATTTCTCCATGTGTCATAAAAAACACAGGCTGCTAAATGTGAACGCTCCATTTCAGATTGACAGATTGTCTTCCAATCTGAGGCCTCCTGTTAGAGACTTGGAGGCGGGCCCCCCCCTACCGCAGTGCGGGGTCTGCGCCACTCAATCTACCACAAAGCTTTGTCTCTCTTTACTCCTCGCGGTGTTCTCACCGCTGTGAGTCAGAGGAGACCCCCGGCCACACTATCCTGTCACAGTTCATGCGCTAATCTTACCTCGTCACCCAAGGCTCTGTTCTCTTTTCCCTCGGGAGGTGGCCCGCTTTACCTCTCGCTGCCTAGACTAACCAATCTCTCTCTGCTGCAGGTTCCCTCTCTCATCAGACTTTCCTTCGTCCTGAGAGGTGCCTCTGCCAAGTCAAAGCCCTTTTATGTGTTTTCAGATCCTCGAGGCTTCAGCTTTTGACCAAGCACAGTTCTACATAAAGGCAGCTCATCGGTCGGGGATCTCTTCTTATCCTAAATTCAAGTCCGGGCTCTCTTTGTCCACCTCTGTCCCACTAACAAGCTTATTCCTGCTTCCTCTATTCAATCCTTACAGCCTCAACAAACGCCCCGTGAACTGCAAAGAACATTACACAAGTGTGACAAAACAAATCATTATAGCTCATGCTTCGTTCTGTATCTACATGCTTCAGCGCACAGCTTGGAGTCTGTAACCCAATTAGAATCATATTCCTGATTAAATTACTGTGCTGAGATCTGTATCCCACAGCTCTGAAATTTCATAACATAACATTTAATAACAACTGACACAAGTCTATAATTATAACTCTTTTGAAGGTTCATATCTGGACACAGTTTATTTGTACGTAAGTATCACTTAATATAATAACAAATATAACAAATACTATACAGCTCTGCATAGCATGAGCATGGCAATTACAGAGAGTATTATTAAGTGTGACGGGGTGCCCTCCCCTTGTGCATAGTTATGCATTATTTGTATTATTATTTGTAGTATTATTATTATTGTATTTGTAAGTGAAAAGCCAGTAAAATGTGGTTAGCATGGATGGGGGAAAATTCTCCATCCTAATAAAACCTATGGAAATGTGGCTGGAATTGGCCGAGCTCTGCCCGGGGGGAGGGAAGGTTAGGACAGCCAGGGTGTCCTCGGCTCACCGCGCACCAGCGACCCCTCTGGTCTGGCAGGGGGCCTGCAGGCTTGCGCAGGGGTGGTAGCGGTGGGCTGAGCCTAAAAATAGCTGGACACAACTAAATTTGGGAGAAAATAATAAAAAAATAATAATTGGTGACCACTAAATTTAATAAATAAATAAATAAATAAATGGACCTGGCAGTGACCCTGAAGCAAGTTTGACATCCCATAACCTGAGACCATCCTGCTATGCATTCCCTGACCGTCCAGCAAACACAGTGAAAGGATATCACAGATAACCAAAAGAGTCGGCACATGCTTCCAGTTCTGTCAACACCAGCGCAAAGCAAATTGCACACAAGCACAGGATCACTAGAGGAGTGTACTGGTGATGCACTGCTTCAGATAAAGTGTTGGCTTGGTGTTTTATATTCAGCAGGATGTGCTGTAGTGGTTTATGTACTGCATTGCAAAACCATTCTTAATAAAGTCAAAGCATTCAGGACTGACACTACTGTTTGCAAACTCCTGCTAGTCCTGTGTAGTTCGAGCTTTCATGGTAATTATATCATTTTTATTTTGATCTCAATGCAGATTAAAAACCTTTATTTTCACATGCTCTGCTACATTTACTTTGTGGTGTTTTTAGAGTTGAGTTGTCACATGGTTTCAATGGAATGAGGAAGGCTTCTCAGTGGCTGGCAGTTAGGATCCTCCAGACAAGCTCGAAGAAGTTCAAAGCCAAGTAGAGACAGATTTAGACAAAAAGGATAAGAGGTCAATACTGGAGCAGCAGAACCCAGAACCCTCCAAATAATTGAAGCAAACACCATGAAACAGCAAGGGGAGTGGAACAAAACATTTCAACAGAAAGCTTTGGAGATATTTACTCTTCAAACGTGGTGCTATAAAGAACTGTGTTTGCAATTTAGACGAACATGTCAAAGAAAGCCTGTCAATGTCTTTGCTTTTCTATTTCTTCTTGTATTGGTGGATCTTATGATAATGCAGTAGCGAGTTCATCCATAAGTTAAGAGTGTGGGTGTGGTTTTAATAACGCACTTCTTGACTCTTAGTCAGGGAGAGGGGTCATTCCTTCTGTAATTAATATATTGATTTCAGATAAACGACTCTCTAATTGAGCAATTTGTCTTCCTCTCACAGTTTCCAAGCAGGCAGGCACAGAGGGTAAGGGGGTACTGTAGGTGGGGATACATATTAGCGCTGCTCACTGAAAGCCATTGTTGAAACTGTGCACTGAAACCTGTGCAACACTCATATGCTTCCCTATATCACTGCTTCCCTTTCAGAAGCAAGGTTAATAAGCAAATGCTGATGGAAGAAGAACAGGAGATAATAATGGAAAACACACATAAGAGGATATTAAAGGTAAGAAATCCAATATTAGAAACTTGGTGAATGTAGGGTGCTGCAGGCAGCTATATTCATTAAACATTTCAAGAAGAACTGGTCGATTGTAAGAACATCCCCTGGACCCAATTAGTTTGGAATACAAAAAATGGAATCCAGGTCTGCAAAATAGGACACAGGACACAGCCTGCAAACCGTGCACTATATCTCTGAACACACAGCCTGCAAACTGTGCACTATATCTCTGAACACACAGCCTGCAAACTGTGCACTATATCTCTGAACACACAGCCTGCAAACTGTGCACTATATCTCTGAACACACAGCCTGCAAACTGTGCACTATATCTCTGAACACACAGCATGCAAACTGTGCACTATATCTCTGAACACACAGCATGCAAACTGTGCACTATATCTCTGAACACACAGCCTGCAAACTGTGCACTATATCTCTGAACACACAGCAAACTGAATACTGTGCACTACTCTGAACACACAGCCTGCAAACTGTGCACTATATCTGCAAACTGTGCACTATATCTCTGAACACACAGAATGCAAACTGTGCACTATATCTCTGAATGCACAGCTGCAAACTGTGCACTATAGATGTGAATACTCAACATGCAAACAGTGCACTATAGATCTGAATACATGTCCATAGCTCAGTGCTGATGTATGTAGTAATATGAAAACTCAAGAGGGCTGGTATTAAAATAGATTGATTTGGTGTTTCCATGAACTAGCGTGGCACACCCTAGTGGTCACCTTGAAGAGGTTTGCTTTGAGCAGCGAAGGGTAAATCGGTGTGCTAATCTGGTTCAGTCCAGTCCAGTAATGTTTGAATTGAATTGAATTTTAGTGCAAACTATAAAAGAAAAAAAAAAAATCACATGGCGTTTATTATTAAATAAGAAATAGCCGCCCTGGTATTTCAGGCAGCTCTGCTGGCATTTGGAGGGCAGGAGGGATTCATTTGGATTCAGGCTCGTTGGTCCCAGCGGACTCGTATATCAATGTTGGTAGCTACGTGTTTTCAAGCTAATGCCAGCGCGAGCGCGAGATTTTCCTACTAGCGCAGCAGAAGCACATTAATACATTAGGAATGTCAACACAGGAGGGGAGGCAATCGTCTGATTTAAATGTCTGTTTGTCAGCTTGTTACAGGAAAGGTTGTGAGCTGAATCTCAAATCTCCCTGCCTCCCTCAGTGCACTATAGTTCATTCCGGAGACGCTTCTCAAAATGATGGATGACAAATGAAGTGAAAATGATTTGGAGCGGATCGTCAAGCCCAGGGAGCAGATTAGACAAGACACCCTGTGCCTGAAGTTTACAGCCAGCCATTCGCTCTCCAGTTTGTGCTTTCCTGTTACCATACAGCATTGCATTTCTCATGAGGGGTGGTATTTAATATACAAAATGACCAGGGAAAGTGAACTCAAATTACAAACTAAGATAAGAAAATGTATGAATGAGAGTATTTGGCTCGTCTGGTTCCTAGTAGCTGACTGATCTCAAAACGCAACCCAGGGAGTCAGCAAAACAAAAATGAAAATCAATAGAGAGCCTGTTTGGGGTTAACAAAACTACAAACATTACAGCACTCTACCAGAAAATATTTCCCGCTGTAGCTAGAGTCATTCACACCTCTGCAAGGTTAATGTCTGATATAAAACCAGCACACACACATTCCTCTAAATGGGACCAGTAAGATTCTATTACACTGCAGGAAATAAAGCCAAAAAGGGACACATTCTTTAAAGAAAATTGCACTTTCTCTCCCACAATTCCCACACATGGCCAGTCCAGAGAGAGAGTGGCAGTCCTACTGGGGGAGGGACAGCTCCACTGGCTGCCCAGTATGTGTGTGCTTGTCACAGCCTGAAGGACACACAGTGAGCGCTCTGCACAGCAGGGGCACTGCACTCACCGACTGTGCGACTCGCTCTGCACACCACACCGGCGTGCCTTCACCAACTGAGACTCTCTGGGACCCTTGTGCTCACATGACTGTGCAACTCACTCTGCACACCACACTGGCGTGCCTTCACCAGCTGAGACCCTCTGGGACCCTTGTGCTCACATGACTGTGCGGCTCACTCTGCACACCACATAAGCATATCAATTGTTGGACATATGGTTGAAGAGTATTTCTATCATCCATAACTATTTAACACTTAATAATGTAAAACTTAGAAATATTAAAAGAATGTTAAGTTCCAGAGAAACATTTTGACCAGTCTTTCTCAATGTTTGCAATGTTGACAGGAGTTTTGATTTCTATGCATATATCGCTGCGTGATGTGGACTCCACACCCAAGTGCTAGTGTGAAGGATCAAATTCAAATTCAAATTCAAATTCAAAGGTGCTTTATTGGCATGACAACCTTGGTGGTATTTCCAAAGCAGTTAAAAGTACAGCTTATAATATAAACATTACATAAACATTATGAACATCAATATAAAAGTGAATAAAGAAAAGGAATAATTAAATAAAGAGGTAGGAATGTAAACTGGGAAAGGAAACGAGCAGCACATTATATCTGCCACACAGATTATGCTGTAAACTAGGCCCCTGGGGAGAGCAGATTGTAAATGAGACCTTGTTATCTCACCAGCCAAATAAACTCTAGTTTTAATTTGCGTGTCTGAGAGAGGCACAGGGAGACAGAGAAAGAAAATGTAACACTGATTCAATGTATTCTTCCTGTCATTCCTTCCACCTAAAATAAAAAAATATATTTAAGTATAGTTCAGATATAAATAAAAAAAATATAAAAAATAAACCTTCCCAGATAGAAAACTTCTGAATGGATTTGTGGGGGGCATCTATTGTCGATTATTCAATTATCTCAAGAGCTCTTGTCCTGTGTGTACAGAGGAGTGCTTTAAGGTCGGCTGATTCTGCTCTTCTGTCCCAACCAAAGATTAAGACAAATAGGAAAGGAGAGAGAGCTTCCAGTTACAATGCTCCCAGATTGTGGGCTAATCCACCCTCTGATATTAGAGATACAGAGTCACTTCATATTTTCAAATCAAGATTTCTGTATTAATATTGACGGTTTTTTTAAAATTTTACAATAATTTTTCATGATCATGTTTAATTGTTTTAATTCATTTTATTGTAATTGTTTATTGGCTTGTAAAGAGCTTTGAGATACTGTATGAAAGGCTCTATATAAATAAATAAACGTACTAAACTGACTATTTTACACCCCCTTCCGAATTTATACAACAAGTGTTAAAACTCATACGGTTAATAATCTTTTCATAACTATTTGAACCCATTCCATCCCCTCACCACTCTCTGTGTGAAGAAGAGTCTCCTTCAACAACATGACTAGGTAACCCATTCCATCCCCTCACCACTCTCTGTGTGAAGAAGAGTCTCCTTCAACAACATGACTAGGTAACCCATTCCATCCCCTCACCACTCTCTGTGTGAAGAAGAGTCCATCCTTCAACAACATAACCCATTCCATCCCCTCACCACTCTCTGTGTGAAGAAGAGTCTCCTTCAGGTAACCCATTCCATCCCCTCACCACTCTCTGTGTGAAGAAGAGTCTCCTTCAACAACATGACTAGGTAACCCATTCCATCCCCTCACCACTCTCTGTGTGAAGAAGAGTCTCCTTCAACAACATGACTAGGTAACCCATTCCATCCCCTCACCACCATCTCTGTGTGAAGAAGAGTCTCCTTCAACAACATGACTAGGTAACCCATTCCATCTCTGTGTGAAGAAGAGTCCCTCACCACTCTCTGTGTGAAGAAGAGTCTCCTTCAACAACATGACTAGGTAACCCATTCCATCCCCTCACCACTCTCTGTGTGAACTCCTTCAACAACATGACTAGGTAACCCATTCCATCCCCTCACCACTCTCTGTGTGAAGAAGAGTCTCCTTCAACAACATGACTAGGTAACCCATTCCATCCCCTCACCACTCTCTGTGTGAAGAAGAGTCTCCTTCAACAACATGACTAGGTAACCCATTCCATCCCCTCACCACTCTCTGTGTGAAGAAGAGTCTCCTTCAACAACATGACCAGGTAACCCATTCCATCTGTATCTCGTGCTGTAGCCACTGCAGTCTGAAACCAATTACGCAGATGGATCAGTTGGATGTGACGGTCCTGGGCCAGTGTGGTGACCCTCTGCCTTCCAGGACGTGGCCAGTGCCTCAGAGAGCCAGTTTCCTGGTTTCTCTGGACTAGTCTACTGATTGTGGAAGCAGAACATCTCATTCTCCGGCAACTTCTCTCACAGACAGGCCACCTTCAATCATGCCGATAGCAACCAGGCAATCTTCATTACTCAAGTGGGGGATGGTCGTATCTTTCGCTGTTCTTGTGTTTAATTAAAATCATGTCTTTTGGAATGGCTATTTATAGATTCTTAAACCACTCAATTTGGCAATTTTAACTCAACTCAAAATACCAAACACTGAGCACCTGGCGTTTTTATGAAATCACATGACTTGAGCTCAGTATTTTGTTATCCCAAAGAACAATACTACTCAAACAATCAACAAACCTATCTGCTCACTATTTAAAATGCAACTAATATTATGTATGTGCCCAATGAGCTGTTGATGTAAAACTTAGCCTGTTGTGTTTTCATTGTGCATCAGTATATATTACAAAAGCATAAATAAGTGCTACACATTTGTTTAAGATAGAACACAGAATAATGTTATAGGCTATTTATTTATTTATCTGCTCTGCTTGTTTTTTTCTCAGAATTTAAGTACCAGAACCACTGCTTTTTGTATCTGATGAGATCAAATGTGGTAGGTCCAGAAAAAAATGTATTCAGAATTGTGTCAGAACTGTCAGCGAGTACAGTATTTGCATTTAAAAGCCAAAACAATTCTAGTAGTACTGATACAGTTCTTAGATTAGTGACCAGTAAAGAACAACTGAACGTTTATGCGATTCAAAATTTTATTGGCTGCAGAGCTCCAGAAAATAAAACGAAAGGCGAACGTGAAATAGGCCTGCTATAGAGGGCACTGTGGTGATCGAAGTTCTGCGCTGGTGATGACCTCACAATGAAAGGAAGAGGGAAAACATGCATCATAAAAACAGCCAAAAAATAACCAAGCCACCAAAGACATGATTTGCCTGCTAGATGCTTTCACAATGAGCCAGCTCTGTCTGGAAACCCGTCAATCTGGCAGCACTGAAAAGGGGGAGTATCCTGTGAAAGCTGCATGCGACACGCAGGCATTACCTATCAAACGTTACCTCAAGTCCGATGTATAAATACAACTTGAATTCTTATCATTTTTGTTTAAAAAAATCCATATTTGAATCGGTGTAATGCTCTATTGAAATCACCAGCAAGAAATCACAGAATTGGTGACACCAGTGACCATGCCTGACTTAAAGCCAGCCTCATTAATAATCAACACTTTTCTGTGTAAAATGAATAAAACATGGCCTGTCCATTTCAGTGGCTCAGCATTCCTAGAAATGAATAATATTGGCAGTGCCTTTTGGGATGGATTGCTCATTTACATCACAACCAGATTAAGCAACTCAGTGAAACGAGTAGTCGTTCTGTATCAATTCATCTGTCCCAATGCTTCATGGAAGGTAGCCTAGATAGACAGAAACAGCGATTGAACTGTTCCAATGGACAGTCTCCCCCCTGCAATAAAGATGCAGCTCCTCATTGTTTTAACTGTCCCTGGACTGCCATGCATTTAGTTGCTGGGACACACAGCTGGTTAATGGCTCTTGCTAAATGGCCACTGTGGTCCTGATCTATTGCTCGCGTGCAGCCTGTGGGAATGAGAAGCCAGCAGCGATGCTGTGTGGAGATGCATTGAGGGAGCTCTGGGAGGCATCCATCAGAGTCCCTGTCTCTGCACTGTCCTTTACCTCACACGTACCCTCACAATTTATTATCATCAGCTCCCACCATTAATAAGCAGCTAATTTAATCAGGCTCCGAGCTACACATCCCTGCAGCATGTATCGTACATGGAGGGGTACCACTGCTGAGTCTGTGCTATCTAGTGAAGTCTCCAGGGTTTATCAATAAATACAGTCAACACTGTGACTAACAACTGCCTGGGGAGGGATATTGTATTCTACTGTGCTTTCTAGAAAAAAAAAATCTTAAATTCTCAATAATTTAACCCTAAATAACTGTGGCAGTTTAGTGACATGGTAATTAAAGGGACTCTATGAATACAGTGTGGTTAAGTTTTACTGTCGTGTTGTCATGTTTTATTGTGCAGTATTTGTAATTTCTACTCTTTTTTTCCTGGCAGTACAGCTCTGTCTTTATGTCCAGCTTTATGCCCAGCCTGTTCTTTGGTGCATCCCTCTTGTCCTGGTTCAGAATGATGGTGTGGCAAGGGAAGGGGGAGGGGGAGGGGTCCCCCCCCCCCTTGGGGGGGAAGGGGGAGGGAGAGGGGAGAAGATGTACCTCAATTTCTTTAAAGCATGCTTGTGATGCAACACTCTTTGAAGAGTACATGGTTGAAGGGAATGGGTCCCATGGGAAAAAACAAATCATAAACTGTGATTTGTATAAAAGAAAAGTCTGTAACAATGTAGTTGGAATTTTAAGATTTAAAGGGTCAAGGTCATGTGACTGCTGCCTGGAGCCCATCAATTCAGCTTTGAGCTCCAGTGGCCAGTTGGTGCTGGAGCAGAGCTCTGAGCTAGAGCTGCCTGGAATGAGCTGGAATGAGCTGGAATGATCCGGCTGTCTATATTGCAAATCATTAAGCACCCCACCTGCACTTTTTGTAGTGGTCTGGACTGCGTTATTATCCTGCTGGAAACGTCAGCCATGTTACAATAATGTTAATACCAAGTTTCATGGCAATTGGATAACAGTTATAACAGTGTGCAAGCTACAAAAGGATAAGTGTGGGCTTATTGTATATCTGACCATGTGGGGTCCTGTCCTGTTTTGATCTTGTTGTGAAGCTTGACTCTTGTGATATGTCATAACCAACATGGACAGAGGGAGGTTTGGAGTACAGCTGCCCAAGGGACCCTCAGTGGCTTCTCAGCACGTTCCTTTCCAGCAGAGTAAACCCTTAACAAAATATAAAACACACATTAACGTTCCTGCTTTGGAATTTGTTAAGTGTAAGCAACTGGGATTTGACAACACGGTTTCTAAAACTGACAACCTACGCAGTCATAAACTATCCAGCTGCTTCTGATTCCCTGCCCCATGTTATCACTGCAGCGCTTAGCTTCAGATTATATTAACAGCTTCACGCTGCGTGTGTGTACAATCTTTGAAAAAATATTTTAAAAGAGCAATGTGCCACTTTAAAGACAGCAGGGACATTCTATTTGTGTGACAAGTGTAAAAGGGGCCATAACCAAGGACTTCATGGCTCTTAACACAACAGCATCCACTAATAATCTTTATTTTTATATAGCGCCTTTCATAGTGGACCATCATCACAAAGCACTTTACAAGATACACGAGACTAGGGTTTGTGAACTACGCATCAGCTGCAGAGTCACTTACAACAACGTCTCACCCCAAAGAAGGAGCTCTAGGAAGTTCAGTGACTTGCTCAGGGTCACACAGTGACTCCGATTTGAACGTGGGACCTCCTGGTTACAAGCCTGTTTCTTTAACTACTGGACCACACAGCCTCCTGAGTGGCCCAAATAACCACCTCTGTTTCAATGTTAACGGTTTTGTGTTACCACGAGAGAACATAAATGAGGTTAATAAAACGAGGGTCCTATTGCCTATTGCCACAATCCCTATATCATCTTTTCAATCCGATTTAATAGAAATGATTAAAACCCAGTACTATACAGAGAGTCTGTGATTGACTGACTGACAGTCCGTTGCCGTGGCGTCCATGACAGTGCTAAAGTATGATTGGCTGTGTGCAGCTCAGTGGAGCTCGGAGAGGCCCTGACAATGTCATAGCATCAAACTGTCACTTTGAGAATGGTGCAGCCATCGATTTCATATTCCCGACTCACACAGGCTGTCACCTAGAACACAGACAAGACTGCCCATCAATCACTCACCATGGAACACCACTGCAAGCTACTGAAAATTATTATCTGAGCAAACAAGAACACTGGGGGTACGTTATCTGCTATCTGAGGATAGTGAATGGCATTGTGGAACGAGACTTATGTATTTATTGGCTTACACTATCGCAGATAGGCCTTCAAACTAGGTGCACTGCTTGACTTTACAAATGGTACCCTAGGGTGTGTTGTACCCGGGTCTCTCTCATTCATTTTTACTGCAAGTCATGAAAATATTCCTCATGGCTCCCACACAACCACTAATCAAAAGATATCTTCACAGTCAGTGACGCATCACTGATATTTATATTTAAACATCAGACAATTTGATTAGGATTATATTATAATGCTGCCTCGTAAAAGCTACAGCAATACAGCGTTTATTGTCTTCTTTATAATTATAGCTCCACTAAATGTAATACGGTCTCAGTTTATTAGCAGACAGCACTAGGATAGCCTATTTGTTCTCAGTGTGGTTTTGTTTCGACATTAATCCAATACCATACATTAAAATAATTAGTGTTAATGGTTTTGCTATAAGTGTGAGTCCAGTGCAGATTCATTTGACAGTGAGTTAATAATGCTGACAGCTGGCTCTCAGTGGAATGGTACGATCCTTGTTTTTGAACTCTATGGTTTGCCACTCCTCTCCAGAGCTGGCTCTCAGTGGAATGGTACGATGCTTGTTTTTGAACTCTATGGTTTGCCACTCCTCTCCAGAGCTGGCTCTCAGTGGAATGGTACGATGCTTGTTTTTGAACTCTATGGTTTGCCACTCCTCTCCAGAGCTGGCTCTCAGTGGAATGGTTTGCCACTCCTCTCCAGAGCTGGCTCTCACGATGCTTGTTTTTGAACTCTATGGTTTGCCACTCCTCTCCAGAGCTGGCTCTCAGTAGAATGGTACGATGCTTGTTTTTGAACTCTATGGTTTGCCACTCCTCTCCAGAGCTGGCTCTCAGTGGAATGGTACGATGCTTGTTTTTGAACTCTATGGTTTGCCACTCCTCTCCAGAGCTGGCTCTCAGTGGAATGGTACGATGCTTGTTTTTGAACTCTATGGTTTGTCACTCCTCTCCAGAGCTGGCTCTCAGTGGAATGGTTTCTCCTTGCTTCCATTCCTTGCCTCTATATTCAGTTCAATGGGCTGAGATGTCATTTCATTACTGCTCAATATAGCAGTTCAGTTCAGTTCTCTCACACAATTCTCCAGAGAGAGGCACCTCAAACTCCTTCAAACTCATTCCACTTGTTACCTGAGCAGTCGTGTACAAACCCAGATGCCAGAGGTGAAAGGCAGTGGAGGCTAGAGAATTAACCAAGACTATGAGATCCTCTGTCATTAACTGATTATGTTGACATCAATGCAATCCCATTAACCCTGATTCCACATCTTATAGTGTCATCTATATTCTAACAGACGGATAAATATTTGTCTAGAGCAGGATCTATATATTAATTCTGTGTGTGGGTTTGATCAAAGCTGATGTAGGTGTAAGGACAGCCATGCTTCATTACAATTCTGCAGCTAGTGCAGCAAAGACAGACAGAAAATAAATGTGGTATTTTTTCCATTCCCTGTTGCAGGGTTACAGTCTGATAAACCAGCTGCACTTTGAGAACTCTTTTTGAGGTCACAATTGTGCTTTAAAACATCCAAGAACCGAAGAACAAAATTGACAAACGAAAGGAGTCCATTTGGTCCATTTAAGCTTGTCCAATTCCTAGTAGCTGACTGATCTCAAAACTTTGTCAAGCTGGGTTAAAGCAGATACCGAGTTTTGAAAGGAGAAGCCTGTGCCATCGAAGTGAGGCAAAGACCAGGACTGGCTGGCATCCAGAAATCAAGGGGTTCAGGAGCTCTGCCAGACAGGGAAACTCATTGTGCTGTTCAAGCCATCATTTTGGGAATGGAAAATACACAAAACCTATACGTTCACAGTACCAATACAAATACTGTTTCTTCTGATGTATTCTGGATTTAAATATTAGCAAGGACAGGTGTATTAGAATCTCAAGTGATGTCAAAACTGGACTTTAAACATTAAACACCAAAACTTTTGAAAAAAATAACCATCAAAATGCTTTGAGAGAGATACGTCGCTATAATTATTATTATTTTCATTTTAATATTAATACTCTGCAATTGCCCCATATAATAAAATACCATGGTACTGTCTAGAAACACTATATCCTGCTATAGCATGTACTATAGTGGATGCTACTATAGCAGTTTATATGGGATCAGGCCACAACATACTGTGTAGAAACCCACAATTAATTAGTTAAAATGAGTTAGACCTCAACTCAACTGCACAGACATGAATTAAAAAGGCAGATTTGCTAAGCTTTGCTAAAGGAGTAAAAACCGAGTTAAAACGAACAAAAACCATGTTCGTTAAAAAGGGTAACAAATAACCTTTTAAAAATCATTGCACAACAACAGCAATGATGGAAAGACAAACCCTGAAACAAGCACTGTGCAGTCTAGGCTCTTAAAACGTTCACTAAAATTCAGATACACTGCCAGACCACAAGCAAGTTCATTTAAAGTATTGAGGGTTGAGCTTGCAATGCATGGCAAATCAGCTGATGCATGCTTGGGCATGCACTGTGGGCTCAGAGCAACATGTGCTGTGCAAACGACTTTGCCACACGGTATCACTCAGACACACTGGCAAGCCAACCAGGATCATAGCTTGAAGAGGGAAGGGAACCCGACTTCTGCTTTGAATTTTATTAACTGACAAAGTAAGCAGTGTGCAAGAGGAATATTAGCGTGGCAGTTTCTGAAGGACCCCTAAACCGGTTTCTAAGTGACACGGTTGTCAGTACTAGAGCTTTTGAGGAAGCCAGTTAAAATGCCGTAAAACAACTGCCAACAGCAATAAATATTTAGACTAATGAAATTATTAAAGAAAATGAACAGGGAAAGCTGCACGTGGTAGAAAAAGCTCTTGAACGTTCAGTGAGTGTTCTTAATTTATTTAAAATATAAAAATCGTAGTTTAATACCCCTTTGGCATAGTAGCAGAGCCTCTGATATAGTAGTTGCTGCGCTCAGATCACAGCAGTTGGCATTTCTGTTGGAGGATCCTCAGCATCCACAACATGACTAGATAACCCATTTCATACCCCCACCACTGTGTAAAACATATATCCCACCCACTACCATAAGTCATAAGTTTCCATTTCTAAAGTTTAATAAGTCATGACGCTATATGGATTATAATGAATTGGAATCTCACGCTCGTCTTTGAACCGTATGGTTGCGGTTCGCGTCAGCCTCTTGTCTTTCCATTCACTCGCGGAGATGCGATTTCATTGCAAAAAGATTCCCAAAAAGAAGAATGCATTAGTGCAGATAACACTTCAGACCCGCAGCAAGCTGCTCGAGAACGAGGGAGTGTTCTGGGAGAGCCGTGGGCACAGCATGGGTGACAGGGAGAGCTCTAGACAGAGAGAGGAAGCTGATTCAAGACAGAAAGACAAAGAAAGACATTTTTTGCACTTGCCATGTCTTACTGAGTTTCCCAAAATTAGTTTAATATTTAATAAACCTGTTGAAAGTTTGATAATCTCCTTTTATGGAGATTCAGTAGAGCTGTATTATCTGAATAATATTAACTGTGACACTAGTCTCACAACTTTCTCAAGTTGAATCCTAAAGGATCTCACAATTCAGCATCAACCCTTTCTCCGCTTTCCAGCTGTGTCTTCTGGTCCTGCACTTAAAATATTGCCTAGGGTTAACTTTGTCAACCCCTTTTCATATTTCACTTCAAATCAAGCCCTTTCTAAAGGTGTGATTTCACAGCCAAATAAATTGTATACAAGTTAGATTCAAGTTGATTTATTAGAAGCACGGTTTTCATGGTCAAATAATTTGAATCAAGTTGGATCTAATTGATTTGATGGGTGATGGATTAAAATGGCTATTAGGGGGCAGTGTATCAGACTTGCATCAGACACAGTGTGGAGCAGTGAGGGTGCAGATCTGGATAGGAGGGGCAGTGTATCAGACATGCATCAGACACAGTGTGGAGCAGTGAGGGTGCAGATCTGGATAGGAGGGGCAGTGTATCAGACTTGCATCAGACACAGTGTGGAGCAGTGAGGGTGCAGATCTGGATAGGAGGGGCAGTGTATCAGACTTGCAAATGAAGCTACGTAAGTCGTCAGCTCTTTGGGAGGTCGGCATCTCGGAGGGGCTGCTTGGAGCCGAGCAAATAAATTATTCACACGCTCTCCACAAAGATTATGAATCACAGTGACTGACATTTGCACATGAAAATTATGCTTTTTTTAAAAACTCAATTTTAAACTCACTGCCTTGATGAGAAAGGAAAATATAATTATTCACAGAGAGAATCAGAGTCAGTCATTTTATTCAAATCTTATTTAACAAGCCAGGGGAAACGTATTAGGACCCAAAAACTGGGCTGAGGGGAAATACAGGTTTTAAACTACAACGCAGCACTGTTGATTGACGTGTGCGATAGCAATTATAAACATGTCCCTACCTCTTTAGTATTCTACTCTCCCAATCACTGCATAGAGGTTTTTTTCATGTTGTTTTATTCCTTACATTTTCCATGCCATTCATTATAAAGGCTTCCCATGTAGCTTTTGAAAGAAGGATGTGTTTTAGAAATGCATTTTAAAATGTGATATCTGGTACTACACTAGATTAAAGAACACTCTGTTTGCCAGTCGAATGTCTTCACTTGAAGACGTTGGGGGAGGTTACATGACTTGGGAGGTGAAGCAGGAACAGATACCCTGGAAAGTAAGGCTGCTGCAGGTTAGCTGTGTGAGATCTGCTCAGTATTGACCCTGCTAGCATCTCAATAGAGACAATAGTGTGTCAGGCAGGGCTAATTATTCACTGTCAGCTGCTCTTCTTGCCAGCGTTGATCTTGTTCATTATTAATGTGTTTGAGAAGCAATTTCCCAATACAGGTCTGGATGCTGAGAGAGGCAGCAAGACCACCCTGTAGCACATGAATAAGAGCGACCTGAACATAATAGAAAGAAGGGCTGCACTCCCGGGCTCTCACTGCCCATGCACAATGTTAATACAAGGCATTGGAAAGGGCTGCACTCCCGGGCTCTCACTGCCCATGCACAATGTTAATACAAGGCATTGGAAAGGGCTGCACTCCCGGGCTCTCACTGCCCATGCACAATGTTAATACAAGGCATTGGAAAGGGCTGCACTCCCGGGCTCTCACTGCCCACGCACAATGTTAATACAAGGCATTGGAAAGGGCTGCACTCCCGGGCTCTCACTGCCCACGCACAATGTTAATACAAGGCATTGGAAAGGGCTGCACTCCTGGGCTCTCACTGCCCGTGCACAATGTTAATACAAGGCATTGGAAAGGGCTGCACTCCCGGGCTCTCACTGCCCATGCACAATGTTAATACAAGGCATTGGAAAGGGCTGCACTCCCGGGCTCTCACTGCCCATGCACAATGTTAATACAAGGCATTGGAAAGGGCTGCACTCCCGGGCTCTCACTGCCCACGCACAATGTTAATACAAGGCATTGGAAAGGGCTGCACTCCCGGGCTCTCACTGCCCACGCACAATGTTAATACAAGGCATTGGAAAGGGCTGCACTCCCGGGCTCTCACTGCCCACGCACAATGTTAATACAAGGCATTGGAAAGGGCTGCACTCCCTCTCACTGGCTCTCACTGCCCATGCACAATGTTAATACAAGGCATTGGAAAGGGCTGCACTCCCGGGCTCTCACTGCCCACGCACAATGTTAATACAAGGCATTGGAAAGGGCTGCACTCCCGGGCTCTCACTGCCCATGCACAATGTTAATACAAGGCATTGGAAAGGGCTGCACTCCCGGGCTCTCACTGCCCATGCACAATGTTAATACAAGGCATTGGAAAGGGCTGCACTCCCGGGCTCTCACTGCCCACAATGTTAATACAAGGCATTGGAAAGGGCTGCACTCCCGGGCTCTCACTGCCCACGCACAATGTTAATACAAGGCATTGGAAAGGGCTGCACTCCCGGGCTCTCACTGCCCATGCACAATGTTAATACAAGGCATTGGAAAGGGCTGCACTCCCTGGCTCTCACTGCCCATGCACAATGTTAATACAAGGCATTGGAAAGGGCTGCACTCCCGGGCTCTCACTGCCCATGCACAATGTTAATACAAGGCATTGGAAAGGGCTGCACTCCCCGGCTCTCACTGCCCATGCACAATGTTAATACAAGGCATTGGAAAGGGCTGCACTCCCGGGCTCTCACTGCCCATGCACAATGTTAATACAAGGCATTGGAAAGGGCTGCACTCCCGGGCTCTCACTGCCCACGCACAATGTTAATACAAGGCATTGGAAAGGGCTGCACTCCCGGGCTCTCACTGCCCACGCACAATGTTAATACAAGGCATTGGAAAGGGCTGCACTCCCGGGCTCTCACTGCCCACACAATGTTAATACAAGGCATTGGAAAGGGCTGCACTCCCGGGCTCTCACTGCCCATGCACAATGTTAATACAAGGCATTGGAAAGGGCTGCACTCCCGGGCTCTCACTGCCCATGCACAATGTTAATACAAGGCATTGGAAAGGGCTGCACTCCCGGGCTCTCACTGCCCATGCACAATGTTAATACAAGGCATTGGAAAGGGCTGCACTCCCCAGCTCTCACTGCCCACGCACAATGTTAATACAAGGCATTGGAAAGGGCTGCACTCCCGGGCTCTCACTGCCCATGCACAATGCACAATGTTAATACAAGGCATTGGAAAGGGCTGCACTCCCGGGCTCTCACTGCCCACGCACAATGTTAATACAAGGCATTGGAAAGGGCTGCACTCCCGGGCTCTCACTGCCCACGCACAATGTTAATACAAGGCATTGGAAAGGGCTGCACTCCCCAGCTCTCACTGCCCGTGCACAATGTTAATACAAGGCATTGGAAATATTGTCCAGACTGTTTTTCTATTTTTTATTCACACATCACAGGTAAATCAACTAGGAAATGCTTCTTCTCAACATTTCCTCAGGAACATTGGCCAGGAGAAAGAGATGCTTCTAAACACTGAAATGTGTCCAGAGGAGCATCAACTAGAAGACGTGCGTTTCTTCTCCTGGCAAACCCTCCTGGGGAAATGCTGTATTAGCCAGTTGATATTATGACTCATGATGAGCGAGGAAACATTTCAAAAGAGTCATCAGCATCTTAAATATAGAGCTGCAATATGAACAACACGGGGCACAGCAAAGGTAGCAATGCATTACTTATAAACGCTGCAGGGAGTTCTAGAACACAAAGGTAGCAATGCATTATTTGTAAATGCTGCAGGGGGTTCTAGAACACGTTCCTTTGCTCGTGGTGAATGTTATTTCCACAACACTTGTTCCAGTGACGTTATAATGCCCCTGCTTCTGTACCAAAGACTCAAACAATGGCTGGAGGAAGATGAGACAGCTTTGGGAGGTTCACTATTGGATTTGTTTTCACTAACAAAGCAACATGGAGAGGTCCGAGATGTCCTGCTCTGTAATTACAATGAAAGAGCACAGTGTTTCTCCAATACAAACTGTTTGAGTTGGAGTCAATTCAGACCTGGAATCAATACGTAATGATCTCTCACATCCGCACACAGAACCCCATTTCAATAGCAGTTAAGGTACTTTGGTACAGTTTTAAAAAATCCATACCATTGTGTTTAATGATTCAGTGATCTGATCAGGGTATTTGTTTTAACACACAATTACAATGCGATGATCTACCACTTATAAGGAGCTACCAGTCTTGGTAGTGCGGAATGGAAAAACACTTTATTTTCAAGTTTATAGTGACCAATTATTTTATCCCTGATTTCCTCCCCCAATTTAAAATGTCCAATTACTTTTCCACTCTGCAGCAGCTCCTCAGCCAGGGATGAAAGTAAGCCGGTCCGGTCTGGTCCAGTACACAGTACCATTAAGAAATGTACTGCCGGTACAGCATACCGGGAAGAAACATTTTATCATGAAAAAATAATAAATATATTGTTATGTTTATTATCCATTTTCATGTATTTAATTACAGTAAATTACACACACACACACAATATATATATATATATATATATATATATATATATATATATATATATATAGTAGTCAGATGTACAGTATTTCAAATTCAATCCATTATTTAGGCCTACTGTCCTACGCTGTCATCTGCGTATGTATGCTTGATTTAGAATCCTAATTGTCATGGCAACGCGTCTGCGCTGCATGGCGCATAAATAAAAAACCAGGACAGGAAGACGATCAAATTGAGAAACCAAATTGAGCTACTTGTACTGTCAGTGCAACAAACATTAACAAATATGTTCAAACGTAAAGCAGAGGATGGTGGAGAAAGCGGGCCCTCTAAAAAACAACAAAGTCGAACAAGCCATCGACAAATGAGTCCCCAACACAATCCGAACCCATAGGCCAAATCTACAGCCTGAGGCTGAGGGGTCTGCTGAATCACGAGGTGAGCCCACCAATGAAAATACACAGCTCTGTGGTCCAATGCTCAATTCGAAGGAATCCAAAGGAAAAACAATTTGATGCCTGCTTAGGGTGGAAAGCTAGGTTTCACAACACATATAGATGTTTCTAATTTGAAGCTTCTATCTTCTAGAGGCACGAATACCGCTTCTAATTGGGCTGAATCGCAAATATCCTCTTTCAGGAAAAAAAGAAACAGTGCTCACATCCCTTCGAAAAAAAATCAACGAACACAAAAAGTCAGCTGCTCACACTGAAGCTACAAAAAATCTAGCAACAGCTAAGAAAGACATTCTGTTAAATCTCAATGCAAAAAGTGAAGCAGCAGCAGCATTTGAAGCCACCAGTCATGTGTTCAGGATATCTTACTACATCGTGAAAATGACCCTAACCCATTTACTGAGAAAGGGGCTTGGAGAAAGGGGCGACTGCTTCAAAGCTAAACTATCTGCAGTGATATCATAGAGCATGTCTCCTCAGAAATGAAGTAAAATATTAGCATTGCAGATAATTGACAACAAATCCAAAATCCCCACACTGGTTGATGAATCTACCACTCTTGCTCATAATCGCTCATAATTAAAAGCCAACGGCGACAGTGTTATGAATCCTGTAACGTTTCCTTTGGATTTGATTGAGTTAGAAAATGCGTCTGCTGAGACCATAAAGGGAGACATGATAAAATGCTTGCTGTGCTATGAATTCACTATGGAATTACTGGCTGAGGTCAGTTTTGCTGTGATGGTGCAAATGTCATGTTAGGAGTCAAAGCTGGGGTAGGAAAACTACAAAAAGGCTTCCCCAATCTCACTTTATGGCATTGCCTTAACCATAGACTCAAACTGGCCATTGATCAAGCTCTGGGTGTTACTGGGGATACAAATGATTTCAGGGCATTTTTAGCCAGCTTGTACTCTCTGCACAGTCAGTCATCAAAAACACCAGTGAGCTCAGAGCACGCGAGTTGCATGTTGTACTTAAAAGAATTAGGCAGAGTTTTCAATGTACGATGGATAGCATCAACGTGGAGAACTGTCTATGCGGTCTGGCAGACTTACCCAGCATTAGCTAAACATTTTGAGGAGGCCTCACAAGACCAGTCAAGGGATGGACAGGATTGAGCAAAATTTCAAGGTCTGCTTTCAAAACTGTTCAATTTTGTGAATAACCTGTCTATAATGTTAGATGTGCTCAACGAGCTCAAGAATTTGTCTGTACTCTTACAAACATGAAACTGTATGTGCAGAGAATTGAGAGCCTACATACGATCCCTGGATTGCACACTGAACAGAAGAAGGTTATGATGTTCTAGAACACAAAATCGACGGGCACTGGGAAAAGTTGCAGAATTAATCCTTCACAATTTATTCAGGTAGTTGTTGAAAACAAGATGCAAGTTGTTCACCACCATCGGTAATAAGCCTAATCAAAGCACAGCAGAAAGCAGGGAAAGTGCTTCCCACAACCTTATTGAGGATGTACTGTTACAAAACCTGAAACATGACAACAACACACAGAGAATCCACGACATGGAGGAAGTGAAATTCACACACTGTGTGAAACTCTGAAGGTCAGTCACCATGAAACACACCTAGGATTTGTGGAATTTAAGTCTTGTGCAGGAAGAACTGTTCCCGATAGATTAAAGAAATGAATCTTCGCTGTAGACACTCCTGCAGTGAGCAATGCTGACTGTGAAAGAGGTTTCAGCGTTATGAACGATATAAATCACGGATAAGCGCACTGCATTGACCATTCGTCATGTAGCAGATCTACCTTTACTTTCAAGCGCTGGGCCTCCCTACACCAAATGGAATCCTGTACCATGCGTCAAATCATAGCTGGTCAAGGGATGACAGGCTGCCCATTCAACTGAGGGCATGGCATGACGACAGCAAGCAAAGCCACAGGATCACACCTACTACGCACCGCGGTGGAATTAATTTGATAAGCTGCTTTCATTAAAAAATACTCTGCCTTCTGAAATTGAATTAGCTGTTAGATTTGCTATCAATTGCTGTAGTAGCTAATCTGTTGAGACGCTGAGGTTTTTGTGTTTTATGATGGCAAAGGAACTTTTTTTTTTTTTTTAAGGGGTGTGGGGTACAGTACCGTACCAGTAAGAATTAAAATCTACTCTCACCACTGGTTGCAGCAAGCAGCAAGCAAGCTTCCAGTCTCTGCAAAACACAGGCCAGCCCTGCAGGTGTCCGCTTTGAGCTCAACACCCGCTGCCAATATATTTTTGACTCTGGGTCACAGAACCTTCCCGAACGCGGCTGCAGAAGACCAGGGTCGTTACAATATATATATATATATATATATATATATATATATATATATATATATATATATATATATATATAAGATATATATAGTGAAAGAACTGCAACTCACACGGTTTGTTGCCCCTTTAAAAATGGACCCAGGACACGGAAATGGAAGTTTAAGCAGAGCTAGCACGCTATTTTTAATAAACACCTAAAACCTAGCTCTTATGAGCACTAACTCTACAAGCAGGAACCTAACTAATACACAGGACAGCTAAGCCGTTTACCTGTCACAAAATGGCTTGCACACAACACCGGGCTCTTCACACACACTCACAGCCCTGAACAGCCTGGCTGCTCTCTTTAAATACCCTGCACCTGGCTCTAATTTACAATACACACAGGTGCAGGGGATAACCAATAATTAAACAATTAACACATATATACATTCTCACATGTTTTTAGGTAAGGATTTTAACCCCCTCCCTGCCATATTAATATATATATATTTCCCTGCCAGTGCTTTTAGATACATTTTAGTATGAAAAAAGCTTAACCCTTATATTGTGCTTGATGATTTTGCAGTTTTACACCCATGTTTATACTATGCGTTTACCATCATCTATCATGTTTTGCAAAGTTTTTTTATCTTCTTTTCCATACCTGTCAGGGAGTTTCCAATGCTTACATTCAGTGTTTGAACGTGCTTTCACTATGCAATATTACACTGTGCTGTGCTTTTAACATGGTCATCTTTTATAAGGGTGTCTCTTTCTATACACAGTCTAACTCAATGCAATATTGTGCACTGGGTTTAATTAACTCTCCTAGCTAAGCTTCTGATTAAAACAAAACGAAAACTGGCAGTTTCTGTAGCTTTTTTTCACAGGGAATTCTTATAGTCCTGCAAAAACCTTGCTGTTGAATGACCCATTCTTATAGTCCTGCAAAAACCTTGCTGTTGAATGACCCATTCTTATAGTCCTACAGAAACCCTGCTGTTGAATGACCCATTATGTATAGTGTACAGTGTATGACCCATTAAGATGTATATTTGTATTTAGGCATGAGGACTGCACAGCACTTCACCTGCAAGTAAAAAGTAATAATATGTGAGCACGGGGAATTGCACTTTATTAATTCATGTGCAGTTGTACTGCGACTCCAATTGAATGATTGATTAGCAATCGAGTCTCGGTACAGCTGCACAAAAGCTGCATGTTTTCACCCACTCGGGGTTGTGTGTTCAATGAGTGGAGAACGGGATTGGAGACGGAGGTAATTGTAATAATAATAATAATAATAATAATAATAATAATAATAATAAAATAGAAGCTCACTGTGTTTTGTCTGTATAGTCTGTTTTGTTTGTCTTTTTGTTTTGGCTACGAGTGTCGTGTCCTGTGTCTTGTTTGTCTTACAATCTTTTATTTTCTGTCTGTCTGTTCATTATTAAATGCTGAGCGAGATCATTCGCTCAGCTTCACCAAACTCCACCTCTGTTGTTTATTTCCTGGTTCCTGGTTTCTGGTCTGACATCACCCACTGCGGCCGTCTTTGTGACAAAGACCCATTCTTATAGTCCTACAGGGACCCTGCTGTTGAGCGACCCATTCTTATAGTCCTACAGGAACCCTGCTGTTGAGCGACCCATTCTTATAGTCCTACAGGGACCCTGCTGTTGAGCGACCCATTCTTATAGTCCTACAGGAACCCTGCTGTTGAGCGACCCATTCTTATAGTCCTACAGGAACCCTGCTGTTGAGCGACCCATTCTTATAGTCCTACAGGAACCCTGCTGTTGAGCGACCCATTCTTATAGTCCTACAGGAACCCTGCTGTTGAGCGACCCATTCTTATAGTCCTACAGGAACCCTGCTGTTGAGCGACCCATTCTTATAGTCCTACAGGAACCCTGCTGTTGAGCGACCCATTCTTCTAAATAATTAATTCATAAAGTAATTACTTACATAATGAGTGCATTTATTTAGCAGCCATTTAACAATGAGTCTTGTCCTGGGATGATTGCATAGTAGAGGCCCTGTTTTATGCACGCAGTAGAAGTTTATTAGTTAATTGAATAGTTACTGTATGTTTTTGTTTTCCCATCAGATGATGTTTTAATGCAGTCCATTCTCACGGGATGACCCTGTCTTGTTTTGAAGAGGAACGCAGGAACACATCTGTTCTTTTATTGCTGGAGTGACAGCCTCTTTCCAAACTGTAAACAAACAAAAAGTAATTCACAGCGCTGGACTTTCCCTGTCAAATTTAAATTGTAGTGACTTTTGCACTACAGATGGAAAATGGTACTGATATAGTCCGGCACCATGAGAGCTTCCTCACAGATTATGTTGCCTTGCTATAACACTGCTTCTGCTCTTCAGTCCTGGGCCTCTCTTCTGGAGTGTGTGAGTGTTTTGTGAAGCAGGTTACACTGAGTTTGATTAGCTGTTAGCTGTAGGTCAAGCTCTTTCCTGGTAGAGATAAAAACCACATCATCAATACAGGCATCTGGATATATGGTCTAAAAATGGAACAGCCCAGCTGGGGTACAGAATTTTTTGTTGCAGTTTTCCCTCAGTCTGATAACACTATGTAACACAATTTTTGTTCCTGGGTAGTAAGTGTTATTTCCTAATTGCTTATGCCTCAAAAGTATAGAAAATGGCTATTATTCCCCACAAACTTTGCTTTTGTGACCAGGACAGTGATATTTCAAAATATCATTATTTCCAATGGGAAAACGGGCAAATGTGTGTCTTTTCGTTCACATAAAGTCAGAAAAAAACAACATATGAATCCAAATTAACATGTATTTATACTAAAGTAATACAAAAATGACTACAAATGATTTAGAAGTGAGTAGTTTTTTCGAGATTTACAATGATACTGTAAATACAATGATACTGTAAATTCCATTTTTTTGTTACACAGTGTAATCCTAGCTTTCCTCAGTCTGATAAACCTAGCTTTCCTGATTCTGATTATCCTGGTTTTCCTCAATCTGATAATCCCAGTTTTCCTCAGTCTGATAATCCCATCTTTCATCAGTCTGATAACACTAGCTTTCCTCAATCTGATAATCCCATCTTTCCTCAGTCTGTCGAGCAGTTCGTCCACTTGAGGCACAGGGTATGCGTTGAACTTGGAGAGCTCATTCACCTTACGAAAATCCATGCAGAAACGAGTGCCATCCTTCTTAAGACCATCATTTTTGGACTACACCACTCGCTCCGGGAAGGCTGAATGACTCCCAGATCGAGCATTGCCCCCACCTCCTTGTGGACTGCATCCCGGTGACGTTACGAGATCTGGTATGGTCTATCCCTGACCTCGACAGCTGTCGGTGACAACAGCATGTTTGATGATCTTAGTCCTACTGGGTACATCAGAAAAAACATCACCTAACCCTTTCACCAACTCTTGCAGCTCCTGTTCCTGACCAAGAACTGTCCCCCCATTGAAATGTTAATTGTCCGTGGTGGATTGACACTGGGGCCAAAATCCTCTTCAGGGTCATCAGTAACTATAAACACTGGCTCCCTTTCTTTTCAGGGTTTTTGATAAATTTGGAGTTCATTCCGGTGATCTGGTTGTCTAATCTCATAAATTACTTTACCAACCTCATGAGGTCCCTACCACTTAGCAAATAATTGAGACTGCAATGTGGGAAGTAGCAACAGTAATTTGTCTCCAGGTCAAAAGGTCTGAATTTGTGATTTTTTTTATTGTACAGCTGCTCCTGGAGATGCTGAGCTTGTTCTAAATTATCTTGTGCTAGACAATCTCTGGCTCTCAAAAGTAATACAGTACATGTTTCACTAAATTTTTTTAATCATTAGTTTGGTCTTTACAAGACTGAGGATACCTCAGGGTTGTCTCCCATACAACAACTCAAAGGGAGAAACCCTGTTGAGCTCTGCAGCACCTCTCTCACAGCATAAAGGAGGTAGGGAAGGTTAGCCCAATTTTTCTGCTTTTGATTGACAAACCACCTCAGCATCAGTCTGATTGAACTGTTCCACTAATTCATTTGTTTGTGGATGATATGCAGAGATCCTACAACTGAGTTTTAACAATTGATTTAGACAATTTGACATAAAGTTAGTTCCTTCATTGGTCAGAATCTCTTTGGGGATCCCTAATCTAGATACAATCTTAAATAACTCCTTGGCAATTTCTGATGCACAAGTGGATCTCAATGGCACTGCCTCTACCTATCTCATCGCATATTCCACCACTACTAACATGTGCATATAGCCAGAGTCAGAGGGGCTCACTGGATCCACTGTGTGCATTGCAATCTTTTCAAAAGGAGTTCCAATAAGGGGCAATGTGACCAGCAGGGTGAACCCACCCCAGCGCTATCTGTTGGCACTCCGGGCACTTCGCCACATATTTCCACATATAAGTTCTCATAAATTCCCATCCAAAAAAGACTGTCCAACATTCGAGCCAAAGTCTTTCCATAACCCAAGTGTCCAGAAAAGGGAATATCATGGGCCAACTGTATGACCTTGGGCTGGACTTTGGAACCAGTAAATGGGTTACAGGCTGTCCTGTGCCTGGGGGTTGGGACACTCTATACAGTATATGCCCGGTTATAATAAAATGAGGGAATGTGAGCGGTCGGCTGCCTCCAGCTTCCTTCCCCTCAATAGACCGAACCTGCCCCCAAATGTTCACCAGAGTGGGATCATTATTCTGCTCCCAGTCCAGGTCAACATTCCAGTCCCATATTTAGCAGGGCAACAGTAGCCTGTGCACTAGGGTCTCGGTAACCCTTCCCCACCAGTCTCATTGGATTCCAATCCCCATCCTGACATTTCATAGACATCAAGGACACCCCTACCAAACCACAACCTTGTCTCATTGATATTCCCTCCCATTCTTCCTCCCTTTGCTATCTTTTAATTTTTTTCAGGCGGAACCGAGTGGAACAAATCGTCTTGCAGTGAGAAAATTCGGCCAGTAGAATCTTTTGCTGCCACAGTGGTCTTAAGGTAGACTGTCTCTACTGTCTCAATCATTATTGTTGAAGTATGGCCAGTCTCTACCCAGAACTACCGAATACGATAACTTTTCTGCAACAGCCACGGTTATGCAGCCTGTTCGACTTCTGACAGTCAAATGCACCTCCCAAGACACGACCCGCAAAAGAGCAGTCCTAATTGAAGTTTGCCCACATCCTGAGTCCAGTAGTAGACACTCACTGCACCGACCCTCATATCAACAATACAAAGTTCCTCCCAATCATTTCCCACAGACTTACCTGACTCCAGTGGTTTTGTGAAGTGGGTTACACTGATTCACATGGGGGCTAGGCTGAGACCCCTGTGACCCGTGAACCAGATTTGAACCCAGGCCTGTAAAAACAAAAGGTATGAGGACCAGGCTAATCACTTCATCTCTTTCTAGTCAAATCTGAGATTTTCTAGACTGAAGTTCAGGATCATTATATATATATATATATATATATCTTTATTTTTTTATGTGGCACCTTTCATAGTGGACCACCATCACAAAGTGCTTTATAGAGGTAGGCTGTGAACTAAAGTGTCCCATGTTAAATGTGCACAGTGATTTTTCAGTTTTCCCATGGCTATATGATCCAGATACCTTAGAACATTTTTATGAGGGAAAGTGTCCTTGCTTTTGGCTCAGATCACCTACCTCTTGCACCAGTCAATTATCTTTCAAGTTACAGTTACAGTTATCTGTAGATTTCATTTTGAAGGGTATTTTGTTCACAGCATTTATAAACAGTAAATCTGAAAAATGTCTCGTGCACTCTTTTTCCAGGCTGCTCTTCCTGTTAATGGAATGCAGGTGACACATGTGAGCTGCTTCTGGGAGTCTGAGTCCTTGTAGGAAAAACACTTGTAGGAAAAAATCTTAATTTTTCAAAAATACTGAACATTCCACATGGTAGTCAGTTATTTTCGTTAAAGAACTTAAACTTCCAGAAGCTGCTAGATGCATTGGCTCGCAATTAAGTACCAATCGGTGCTTTTCCAGTGACTCATGTGTTTTCAATGTTGATTCCTTCATGTCACTTTGGAAGGGTGGCTGGAAGTGCAGCATTGAAGTATCTGTGATGAGCGTTCAATACATACCCTTGTAACAGCTTCAAACAAATAAATTCTGAGCGCTATGAAATGTTGGAAAGTTATATATCAGGCAGGATTTACTGGGGTTCTTGTATTAGAACCATGCACTTTAATTATTCAACAAGCATTGCCACAACTGAAGTGAATCGCACAAGTTGTTTATTACTTGTTTTGTAAAGACTGTATCATGTTAATAAAGCAAAAACTGGAGCAAATTGCTTTGTTGTGTAGAGTAAAATTGCAAAAGCGAGTAAGTTAGCAAATGTTATGCCTTAGTTCTGTTCCTATGCATATTGTATTCATCATCATGACAGCGAGCTACTGTAATCAGCCCACTTCCTAGAATGTATATTGAATTCAGCTCCCAATACAAAAAGTCAATAATAAAAGCTATATTCTTATTGTATTACTTTACCAGCTTTAAATTGGTTGAAATTGCCAGCAGTAGACTCAGTTTACAGTGTTTCATTCTGTATTAGTGTATCCTGCCTTTAAGATTCCAGCCAGCCTCTTTGAGGGTAATTAATTGTTGCCGATTTGTTTTTCTGATGGGATAGCTCTCAAACAGACCTGGGATCGACTTTTCCATGGGAGAATTTGCAACACTGGTTTGATCCGCTGGGTATGTGTAGCTTGCAGACTCTGTTCATCACTGTGTCTATTTGTTTGTTTGTTAATCCCAGGATCTATTTGCATTAAACTCTGGCACGTCCCTAAAGTGGTCATGTTTTCCATAAATCAATGTGTTCGTGCGTGTCTCTGTGTGTGTGTGTGCGTGTGTGTGTGTGTGTGTGTGTGTGTATAAGGACAATGGTGTTATTTAAAGGATGTGCACTACAAACACTGATTAGTAAAAGAAAACATGGAAATTAAACATTTACAGCTACCTGAATCAAGTCACTGTTTTAAAGTAAGTGTAGCTAATAGCTGTATTCATTACTGAGGTCTCAGTGCAGTTTTAAAATGAACACATGTTTTAATAAACATGTATTTTAATACAAAAAAATGACGCCTGGGACAATGTGCTTTGGACCCACGTCAGGGTTTCCCAATCCTGGTCCTGGGGACCAACAGTGTCTGCTGGTTCTCATTCCAACTGAGCTCTCAGTTAATTAATTAAACCCTTAATTGAATTGATAATTTGCTTAATCAGACCTTTTTAATTGTTTTCATCTCTTAAACAGTTGCTGATTTCAAGTTAACTGTAACAATAAAGTAACTTGAACTCTGCAACTGTTTAAGAGCTGAAAACAACTAAAAAAGGTCTAATTAATCTTATTATTTGAACTATTTAAAATCAAATATATCGCTTATATAAATAATTTATTATGAAGTTTCTCTTTGTGTTTTTTTATAAACCCAACAATAAACCCAGAAAACAATTGCTTTGAGACCTGAGCGCAGCACCAAGCATAGGACCAGATAGCCATGGAGTACAATGAGAGCACACGATGGGTTACAATGAGAGCACACAATGGGGTACAATGAGTACAGCTGCATAAAAGCAGCATGTTTTCACTCACTCGGGGCTGAGTGTTTGGTGTGTGGAGAATGGGTGAGAGAGAGGAGATTTATATTACAACTGCTATTGCATGCTGGAAGTGCCAGCATGGTGCTTGT
The DNA here is from genome assembly GCF_017654505.1 of Polyodon spathula. Taxonomy (NCBI): domain Eukaryota; kingdom Metazoa; phylum Chordata; class Actinopteri; order Acipenseriformes; family Polyodontidae; genus Polyodon; species Polyodon spathula. The sequence goes on from NC_054586.1 coordinate 1,262,354, forward strand.
GTTCTGTTCATCCACCGTTTGTCTGTCTGTCTATTTGTTTTGGCCCACGCACTATTTATTTTGTAACAGTGTTTGTGTTTTGTTCAACCTTTTATTTTCTATATGTTTATTAAATACGGGCAACAGCGAGTTTCATTCACCATTTCACCTCGCAGTGCTGTGTGTTCTTCCAGGGCTGACGTCACCACTAAAGCCAGCTTGTTCACATAGCCATTTTGTGATTGAAATGAATCTGTACATCAAAACCAGAACACTATTTGGATCATCCACAGCTTTAAAGAGATTGCAGCGAAGGAAACGTCGCACATTTCACCTGTGTTCTATAACCCTCTAATGCTCTGACAGAAACCAACATTATCATTAACATGTGTTTTTATTTGAATCTGGTACTACACTTGTTTGAAGACCTATCTGTTTGCAAGCCATGCTCTCAGTTAGTGTTCCTCTTTCTTGATCAGCTGGAGGGAGAAATTGTCCCCACCCCTTCACTGACTTCCTTCCTGATTAACCAACCAGCTGCTTCCCCTATAGACTGACATGTCTTCAGCCAGTAACATGACCCAGAAGACACTGCTGAGGTGAAATTACCCAGGAAGTGTAATGGATTTCCTGAGAATAAGGCTTCGAAACCGAAAACTTTATTTAAATTAACACAGTACCAGATATACTTTACAATGAAAATGCATGTTAGCTGTATGTATTTCTTTCAAAACTATAATCACGTATCTAAATGGAAGTGTGAAAGAGCTGAAGAGAAGAATCATTAGAAAATGGTATAGGATTATGAGAGGGCCTGGTACCAAACCAGTCCCAGAACAACACAATATTATTGAAACTCCAATTCCTGGAAAGTTTGTAAAAAGCCAATGGGATCCTATTATTACCCCCCAATTAACAGACCACAGCAAACCATGGATAGGGAGCAAATTTTGTGCAGCCGTCCTGATACTGGACCATGGTCTGCTATTCATATTGTAGCAGTCCTGGTGAGGAGCTATATAGCTGCATGACTCATTCAAGGGGGTTTAGTTTGCTAGCCTCTGTATTTCACACTAGTTTAAGGGTGTTTAGTTTGCTAGCCTTTAGCTAGTGTAGGTTCCTGCAGGGTGTGTCAGTGTAGGTTCCTGCAGGGTGTGTCAGTGTAGGTTCCTGCAGGGTGTGTCAGTGTAGGTTCCTGCAGGGTGTGACAGTGTGTGTCAGTGTAGGGTGTGACAGTGTAGGTTCCTGCAGGGTGTGTCAGTGTAGGTTCCTGCAGGGTGTGTCAGTGTAGGTTCCTGCAGGGTGTGTCAGTGTAGGTTCCTGCAGGGTGTGTCAGTGTAGGTTCCTGCAGGGTGTGTCAGTGTAGGTTCCTGCAGGGTGTGTCAGTGTAGGTTCCAGGGTGTGTCAGGGTGTGACAGGTTCCTGCAGGGTGTGTCAGTGTAGGTTCCTGCAGGGTGTGTCAGTGTAGGTTCCTGCAGGGTGTGTCAGTGTAGGTTCCTGCAGGGTGTGTCAGTGTAGGTTCCTGCAGGGTGTGTCAGTGTAGGTTCCTGCAGGGTGTGTCAGTGTAGGTTCTGCTGGGTGTGTCAGGGTGTGTCAGTGTAGGTTCCTGCAGGGTGTGTCAGTGTAGGTTCCTGCAGGGTGTGTCAGTGTAGGTTCCTGCAGGGTGTGTCAGTGAGATGCAGAAACAAAAAACTGTGAATACTGTAAATCAACCAGGGCACTGATGCGGCATTTGTCTCTGTTTGACAGCCAATATTTCCACACCCCATTTACAGTTACCTGGTCATGCTGTTGATACTGAATCACATGGATCCTGTAAGACCTGACTTAGTTTTGAGATCATCTACTAGGAAATGAATAAGCATAGATGGGCCTCCTCTCGTTCCTATTCACATGAATGATGGCCAGTGCATGTGTTGGTGTGCCATTGTGCTACTAATTTGTTATGTCAAAAGTTACCATTGACAGTGGCACCATTCTACTAATAGCACACTTGTTTTGCTTTTGCCCCTACATTGCCAGTTTAGTGCCACTGCTGCATTGCCATTAAAGACCATTTATGAAGGTCGATCTGAATGAAATTATTGTAGCATGCCTGTCACATAGTCCTGCTGCAGTCGAGAATGGTACATCAAGACATTGACGAAATTAAACTCTCCCTGTAGCACAACCTCATGTTAAAAAAAAAAAAATGTATTTGACAAATTGTGATTAATAAATTCCATCTGCCTTCTCCCTTGCGCTCAAGGGGAGGGCTCAGAACTCTGGTTTATTAATCGAGCCAATTAGCACCATAGCCAGACCAATCCGCTGGCTGCCACTCACAATCAGACACACTAATCAAAGATTAATAGGACAGGCCGGGGAAGCACAAAATAAATGAAGTACAAAATTGTACAGCAAACTGTATCCATCACACTCTGACAACCCTTAATACCAAGACTATAACACATTTCATTCTGTAATACATTCACACATCAGCTCTGCCCTCCCACCTGTATGATGGTAAAGCCTGCTGGAATATAAACTTGAAACATGATCCAGTCTGATCTCAGGGTCGCAGGCAGCAACAGCAGCAGCAGCAGCAGGTCAGGCCTGCTCAGGACTTCTTGTTTTTGGAGTAGGATCCAAATGTGATAGGTGTTACAGAAACGTGGTTGTCTGAGAGTGATGGGGACGAATTTAATATTTGTGGGTATACACTGTATAGGAAAGACAGGCAGGACAGAAGAGGAGGAGGGGTAGCGCTATACATAAGAAACAGTCTTGAAGCCCAGGTGTTAAAACTGGACAAAGAAAATAAAACCGAATCAATATGGGTCAGAATAACGGACAAAAATTCAAAAGGCATAATAATAGGAGCATGCTATAGACCGCCAGATTCAGACGGTGAGCACAATAATCTGTTATACAATGACATTAGAAATGTGTGTAGCAAAGGAGAAGCCATACTAATGGGGGATTTCAACTTCCCCCAAATAAAATGGGAAAACCCGGTGGGTAGCGCGAAGGATGAAATAGAAATGGTGGAAATGACAAATGACTGCTTCCTAACACAATTTGTGAAGGCACCCACTAGAGGGGAGGCATGCCTTGATTTAGTCTTTTCAAATAACGAAGACAGAATAACTAAAACAGAGGTCAGAGAACCACTGGCAAACTCAGACCACAACATGGTCTCATTTGAAGTGTTTTTTAAATCCCCAAAAGAAATGACTAAAGCTAAGGTTTACAATTTTAGAAAAGCAAACTATGAAGGTATGAAACAGAGACTAACAGAAGTAGATTGGAGTAAAATAGAGAAAACACCCACAGAAGAAGGATGGTTGTTCTTCAAAAATATAGTACTAGAGGCACAAAACAATTATATCCCTAAAGTAGACAAATCTAAATGTAAAACTAAATTGCCAAAATGGTTTAATAGATCAATTAAAAAAAATATTCAGCGAAAAAAGGCACTTTACAGAGCATTAAAAAAGGACCAAAAAGAAAGTACGCAGAAAGAGTACACAGAACTGCAAACGCAAGTCAAAAAGGAAGTTAGAAAGGCCAAGAGAGAAATAGAAATGAACATTGCTAAGGGAGCTAAAACCAATTCCAAAATGTTTTTCCAATATTACAACAGCAAGAGAACATTCAAAGAGGAGATTAAATGTTTAAGAGATACAAATGGCAAAATCGTAGATGAAGAAAAAAAAATAGCAAATATGTTAAATGATTACTTTTCACAAGTTTTTACAAAGGAAGATACTGACAACATGCCCCACATGTCATCCAGTTCCTATCCAGTTTTAAATAACTTTAGCATAACTGAGGCAGAAGTGTTAAAGGGACTAGGAGCTCTTAAAATAAACAAATCCCCTGGGCCGGATGAGATCCTCCCAGTAGTACTCAAAGAAATGAAAGAAGTAATTTACAAACCGCTAACCAAGATCATGCAGCAGTCTCTTGACACAGGGGTGGTACCGACAGACTGGAAAATTGCAAACGTAATACCGATCCACAAAAAGGGAAACAAAACTGAACCAGGTAACTACAGACCAGTAAGCCTGACTTCTATTATATGCAAACTTATGGAAACTATAATAAGATCCAAAATGGAAAATTACCTATATGGTAACAGGGTACTGGGAGACAGTCAACATGGTTTTAGGAAAGGGAGATCGTGCCTAACTAACTTGCTTGATTTTTTTGAGGATGCAACATCGATAATGGATAATTGCAAAGCATATGACATGGTTTATTTAGATTTCCAGAAAGCTTTTGACAAAGTCCCGCACAAAAGATTAATTCTCAAACTGAACGCAGTTGGGATTCAAGGAAACACATGTACATGGATTAGGGAGTGGTTAACATGTAGAAAACAAAAAGTACTGATTAGAGGAAAAACCTCAGAATGGAGTGTGGTAACCAGCGGTGTACCACAGGGATCAGTATTAGGTCCTCTGCTATTCCTAATCTACATTAATGATTTAGATTCTGGTATAGTAAGCAAACTTGTTAAATTTGCAGACGACACAAAAGTAGGAGGAGTGGCAAACACTGTTGCAGCAGCAAAGGTCATTCAAAATGATCTAGACAAGATTCAGAACTGGGCAGACACATGGCAAATGACATTTAATAGAGAAAAGTGTAAGGTACTGCACGGAGGAAATAAAAATGTACATTATAAATATCATATGGGAGATATTGAAATTGGAGAAGGAATCTATGAAAAAGACCTAGGAGTTTTTGTTGACTCAGAAATGTCTTCATCTAGACAATGTGGGGAAGCTATAAAAAAGGCTAACAAGATGCTCGGATACATTGTGAAAAGTGTTGAATTTAAATCAAGGGAAGTAATGTTAAAACTGTACAATGCACTAGTAAGACCTCATCTTGAATATTGTGTTCAGTTCTGGTCACCTCGCTATAAAAAAGATATTGCTGCTCTAGAAAGAGTGCAAAGAAGAGCGACCAGAATTATTCCGGGCTTAAAAGGCATGTCATATGCAGACAGGCTAAAAGAATTGAATCTGTTCAGTCTTGAACAAAGAAGACTACGTGGCGACCTAATTCAAGCATTCAAAATTCTAAAAGGTATTGACAGTGTCGACCCAAGGGACTTTTTCAGCCTGAAAAAAGAAACAAGGACCAGGGGTCACAAATGGAGATTAGACAAAGGGGCATTCAGAACAGAAAATAGGAGACACTTTTTTACACAGAGAATTGTGAGGGTCTGGAATCAACTCCCCAGTAATGTTGTTGAAGCTGACACCCTGGGATCCTTCAAGAAGCTGCTTGATGAGATTTTGGGATCAATAAGCTACTAACAACCAAACGAGCAAGATGGGCCGAATGGCCTCCTCTCGTTTGTAAACTTTCTTATGTTCTTATGTTCTTATCTGCTCAGATCTCAGAAACACAAGCAGCACAGTCAGTGTTTGCATTTTTTCTGTAATAGCTTTGAAATTTAAGAGAAGCCGAAACTAGAGCAGCCACTTTTTCATTCTCTTGAAAACACATCAACTTCCTGCAGCGAAGCACCTAGAGTCAACTTCCTGCAGCAAAGCATCTAGATTTCAAACAGTCCCTCATATTGACTTGTATCACACGCTGTAATACACTGTCAGAAAAACACATGGCTAATTTGCATACAACCAGATGCCACATGGCACCACCAATACTTGGTGATCAAACTCTACTTTGAAAGGAATATATCTGTGGCACAAATCCACACCCACTCAAAGCAGGATGGATTCTGCTGGTGTGCGGGTGTCATTCTAGACCAGGCTGCCCTATTCTTATTACACACATCACAGCTACCGCATCTTAACCATGCTGTCTCTTTCCATTGTCTTATTACCCGTTTTCTTCCTTTCTTTCCTCAGAAATGTTGCCACAGTGAAATCAGCGTGGCAGTGATTCCCCAGGGCTCGTTTGTACCCGAGCTGGAGGAGCTCCACAGTGGAATATTACGGTTATAAAAACACCAATGTCAATTTCCCTTGACTTTATTTCTTTGAGATATTTCCAATAGTACCATTTTCTTAAAATGATGATCTGGAATGTGTCACCTGATTATAAACGGTTACTTTACACTGTTAGTTTAAAGTAATTGGAGCTAACAAAATCATTTCTTAAGTCTTTCATAACCCCATTTTGCGCGCACATTCGCCACATAGGCCTCAGAAGTGCAGTTTTGAAAGAAGCACAGAATAGCAAGCATTTACTTTAAAACACATCTGGTGCTACACAAAGTTCTCAGTTTACTTGCCTGACAGGATTACTGCTTTACTTCCTGGGTCATTTCACCTCAATGGGGGTATGTGGCAATGTGCCCCGTCCCTGTGTGTATTTTGTGTGTTATATGTTGAGTGTTAATGCTGGTGTATAGGTATTGGTACACAGGATATAAATGGGTCTGTGTAACACGAGTGGTTTAAAATGTATATTTGTATTTAGGCACGAGGATTGCACAGCACTTCACGTGCAGGTAAAATGTAATAATATGTGAGCACAGGGAATTGCACTTTATTAATTCACATGCAGTTGTACCCAGACTCCAACTGAATGATTGATTAGCAATCGAGTCTTGGAACAGCTGTATAAAAGCAGCTTGTTTTCACTCACTCGGGGTTGTGTGTTCGGTGAGTGGAGAACGGGTGTGGAGAGGAGAAAGTAAAAGTAAATTAAATTCAAGCATATAATTGTGTGTTTCTTCGGACTCCCTGTGTTTGTTTGTCCGTTTGTCCTCTGTTGTTTAGTGTTAATCTGTTTTGTTTGTCTATTTATTATTGCCTCAAGATCCCTGTCCTGTGTTTTTGTTTAAATCTTTTATTTGTTTCAATCAATAAACGCACTGAGCGCCACAGCGTCTCAGTTTCCATCCCAGTACTGCTTTTCTCTGTGTACTCCTTCTGGCCTGAGGTCATCCTGCAGCCAGCCTGTTCACACAGTAACAGCTCATTGGTTATTTACAGGAAACAATGTTGAGCGGCACTCTGAAAGCACGGCTTGCAACAGAGATTTCATCAAGCTACTGTAGTACCAGATATCATGTTTTAAAATAATAACGAAAAAAAGTTTGCTTTCAAAACGGCAAAGTTGAGATAATAGCCTATACAAAGCGCTTTCTGGGTTTACCGTTTGGTTTAGAAGAAAAAACACAAACTTCCTAATAGAGTATGTTCAACCTTTCCTCTCCAGTGCCAGTGCTTCCAGCAGGGAGCCCCAAGTGTACCAAAAACCACGGGCAATCTTAAACGGCTCTTATAAAACATAGACCTTCCCCGTTACAACCGCTTTCTCATTGAAAATGTGACAAATCGTCTAATCATTTGACAGGAGGAGTTCATCACAATCCACAACATACAGTGGCTGCTTTGGTTCCCCATCTGTAACCTTGAAAGTTCACAACAAACTCTAGCACATGGTCTCACAGGTTGAAAGCAGTGCTCTATCACATGGTCTCACAGGTTGAAAGCAGTGCTCTATCACATGGTCTCACAGGTTGAAAGCAGTGCTCTAGCACATGGTCTCACAGGTTGAAAGCAGTGCTCTATCACATGGTCTCAGTGGTGGTGTGGCCAACACATATGTGTTCCTTCTTGAAAAAGGTTATCCTCAGCAAAGTCAAAACATAATCTGCAAACTGTCAGCAGCAGCAAAAAAAAAAAAAAAAAAAATAAAAACCGGTATATATTTCCTCCAATTTGTTTAGACTAACGAGGAAACAGCCCAGGCCTGCTCTAACGAGAGGAGTCAGAGCCATTGTTTAATAATGAATTGCAGGAGATGAGAGAGCCGTGCTGTTAATCCCTGCCTCACACCCCTCTTAATCCCTGGGCCAACAAAGAACACTCACTCACCATTAACACAATAAGACTGTTGGAAAATGTTAATATTTTATTGGAAATCAAGAATGACACATTTCCAATTATTTTACCCATTTTTGTCTCCAGTTTAGACTGACTAAGCTAGTGGTTAGAGCTGAGGGACTGGGAGGGAGGGAAGCATTGTGGCTCTAGTGGTTAGAGCTGAGGGACTGGGAGGGAGGGAATTAGTGTTGCTCTAGTGGTTAGAGATGAGGGACTGGGAGGGAGGGAAGCAGTGTGGCTCTAGTGGTTAGAGCTGAGGGACTGGGAGGGAGGGAAGCAGTGTGGCTCTAGTGGTTAGAGCTGAGGGACTGGGAGGGAGGGAAGCAGTGTGGCTCCAGTGGTTACAGCTGAGGGACTGGGAGGGAGGGAAGCAGTGTGGCTCTAGTGGTTAGAGCTGAGGAACTGGGAGGGAGGGAAGCAGTGTGGCTCCAGTGGTTACAGCTGAGGGACTGGGAGGGAGGGAAGCAGTGTGGCTCTAGTGGTTAGAGCTGAGGGACTGGGAGGGAGGGAAGCAGTGTGGCTCTAGTGGTTTGAACCGAGGAGAACCTGGAAGGGAGGGAAGCAGTGAGGCCCAGTGGAAAATTATTATTATTTTTAATTTCCAACAAATGCAGATTGCCGGCAGAAATGAATGTTACTTTGCTTTGAAAATGTAAAAGCAGAAGAATGTTTGAGGCAGTCCCAAACTGCAGGTGCTGCAGTGGGCAGCGCATCGTCACTAGAAAGTGCTGAGAGGTTAAGATCCATTGCTGGAGCTTGTATTTTCCCATCATGATGACAAACACCATTAATTCACTGGGTTACAGCTCTGCCAGCTAGTGAATCCGTCTTTGAGATATTCCTTTCTCAATAATAGAGGATGGCACTGTGCTGTCAGTCTCTTCAAATGTTTTCAGTTAGGGAATAGCTCCATCTAGTTCCAGCCACGTGGGAATGTTTAGTGGTTAGAAAACTGACTTACAATACAACACTGCCCTCTACAGGAAAACAAGGTTACCGATCATATGCCAAACCAAAACATACCAGGACTGGTACATTACATTATTGGACCAGTACTTTAGTGCTAAGATGAGGTCTAGTTCAGCCAGAGTTAAACCTAAAAGATGAGGTCTAGTTCAACATCAAGGAACACATTCAGGTCTAATTTAGATCCTATTGCAAGAAAGTGACCCTATATAAAGCAATGGTATATACACAGAGATTATTCCGAATATGTTACCATTTTAGTAGTTTGTATTATAAGTATTTCTGTTATTTAGTCTGAGTTTGCTGTTCAATACCCAACAGTTTTTATTTTTCAAAGAAACACAAAGCCAGGTAAAACAGTTTAAAAATAAAAAATAAAATAAAAACTATTGGAACAACAGAACCCAGAACCGCTCCCCCAACCTCAATGAAATAATAACATATATCAACACAACAAGATCAACACAACCCAGAACCGCTCCCCAACCTCAATCAAATAACAACATGTATCAACACAATCCAGAACCGCTCCCCAACCTCAATGAAATAATAACATGTATCAACACAACCCAGATCAACCTCAATCAAATAATAACATGTATCAACACAACAAGATCAACTCAACCTCAATCAAATAATAACAAGTATCAACAACAAGATCAACACAACCCAGAACCGCTCCCCAACCTCAATCAAATAATAACATATATCAACACAAGATCAACACAACCCAGAACCGCTCCCCAACCTCAATCAAATAATAACATATATCAACACAAGATCAACACAACCCAGAACCGCTCCCCAACCTCAATCAAATAATAACATGTATCAACACAACCCAGAACCGCTCCCCAACCTCAATGAAATAATAACATGTATCAACACAACAAGATCAACAATCAAATAACAACATGTATCAACCAGAACCGCTCCCCAACCTCAATCAAATAATAACATATATCAACACAACAAGATCAACACAACCCAGAACCGCTCCCCAACCTCAATGAAATAATAACATATATCAACACAACAAGATCAACACAACCCAGAACCGCTCCCCAACCTCAATCAAATAACAACATCCAGAACCGCTATCAACACAACCCAGAACCGAACCGCTCCCCAACCTCAATCAAATAATAACATGTATCAACACAACCCAGAACCGCTCCCCAACCTCAATGAAATAATAACATATATCAACACAACAAGATCAACACAACCCAGAACCGCTCCCCCAACCTCAATGAAATAATAACATATATCAACACAACAAGATCAACACAACCCAGAACCGCTCCCCAACCTCAATCAAATAATAACATATATCAACACAACAAGATCAACACAACCCAGAACCGCTCCCCAACCTCAATCAAATAATAACATGTATCAACACAACAAGATCAACACAACCCAGAACCGCTCCCCAACCTCAATCAAATAATAACATGTATCAACACAACAAGATCAACACAACCCAGAACCGCTCCCCAACCTCAATCAAATAATAACATGTATCAACACAACAAGATCAACACAACCCAGAACCGCTCCCCAACCTCAATCAAATAACAACATGTATCAACACAATCCAGAACCGCTCCCCAACCTCAATGAAATAATAACATGTATCAACACAAGATCAACACAACCCAGAACTGCTCCCCAACCTCAATCAAATAACAACATGTATCAACACAATCCAGAACCGCTCCCCAACCTCAATGAAATAATAACATGTATCAACACAAGATCAACACAACCCAGAACCGCTCCACAACCTCAATCAAATAATAACATGTATCAACACAACAAGATCAACACAACCCAGAACCACTCCACAACCTCAATCAAATAATAACAAGTATCAACACAACCCAGAACCGCTCCCCAACCTCAATCAAATAATAACATGTATCAACACAACAAGATCAACACAACCCAGAACCGCTCCCCAACCTCAATCAAATAATAAGTCAAGGGAGTGCAGGTCCACGTCCTGGCTGTGTGAAGTCAACGTTCTTCCCTGCTCATTAGGGCATCTCTGAAGTTGAAATGAAGGTTATACAGTTAAACATGGCAGCCAACATTATTTACAGCGTTGTGCCAGAATTACCATTTTCAACAGTGGAAACATTAAAACTAAATCCAAGAACTCTGGACAAAAGCACGTTTCCAAGAGTGTGCAGTATTACAAGGGGGCCTGTATGCAAGTGCTCAGTGGTGAGTTTATTTGCAATTAAGCATCTGAGCGGCATACATTTCGCACACTTTGTGTAGACACTACAATGTGAAAGTAATCATGTAAAAAGTCACTATCTACTCTAAGTGTCATTCTCTTGTAAACAGGGGTCTCCAACCCTGCTCCTGGAGAGCTAGTGGGGCTTCTGGCTTTCATTGCAACCAATCTCTGAGTTACTTAATTGAGCCAATTACTGGCATGGTGGTGGCAGCATCAGGTTATAGGGATGCTTCTCTTCAGCAGGGACTGGGAAGCGTGTCAGGACAGAGGGGAGAATGGATGGTGCAAAGTACAGGCGAATCCTTGAGGAAAACCTGTTTGAGTCAGTCAAGACTCTGAAACTGGGGAGGAAATTCAAATTTCAGCAGGACAATGACCCAAAACACAAAGCCAAAGCCACACTGGAGTGGTTGAACAAGAAGAGAATTCATGTTCTTCAGTGGCCGAGTCAAAGTCCTGACTTGAATCCCATCAAAAATGTATGGCGAGACTTGAAGATTGCAGTCCATCGACGATCCCCAACAAACTTAACAGAACTAGAGCAATTTTCCCCTGAAGAATGGGCAAAAATGTCACCATCCTACCTTGCATAGCTAGTAGAGACCTATCCAAAAACACTCATAGCAGTAATTGCTGCAAAAGGTGCTTCTACCAAGTACTGACTTAAGGGGCTGAATACTTAAGCAACCAGTTAATTTCATTCTGTACATTTTCTTTGCAGGTTTACCTCCTCCTCAAACAGTGTTCAGTTTAACCACGACAGACTGGAATAAAAAAGTTTGTTTGAAAAACTGCGCTCACATTATTTGTAATTCAACAAATTGTGACATTATTGGTAGGGGGTGAATACTTCTGTAAACATCGTATGTGTGTGTGTAATATATATATATATATATATATATATTTATATATATATTTCCAAAGCTTCATCCCCTATTACATGCAGCAATGTACTGCGCTGTACCTTCTGTGCTTTCATTTCGATTCCTGACGGTGCCACGTCTAATTCAAATTTATATCTCCGTTTTTTTTTCAAATGTTCTGAACGCATTCTCCTAGAGTAGAGCACCATCTATTGGCATGCCTCAGGTACTGCAGGTACACCCACATAACTGAATATCAATAACCAGACCTTATACATAACACAGTGTCATTACAGGAGGTATTTGACATGCAAACCATATTCATTAATGGCGTTGACTTTACTGGGTGCCTCAGCCTGTGTTAAAAATACCGCTTATTGAAAGCAGGCGGTGTCACCGAACCAATAGAAGAGCTGCACAGGAGAGCAGGTCACAATCGCAGGACTGTTTAAAAAGTAGAGAAGCACGTCATGTCAGCACGTCACTCCTATCAGAGTGTATTAACAAACGTTATTAACACGCTTTAAAAAAATTAAGAAAAGCGGCACTGCCTGTTGTGTTTGTAACAATCTGTTCAAATTAGGTTCGGTGTTTTCAATAACATTACAAAAAATAACGCAGTCAAAAGTTTGGGAAACACTGCCCTAAAGTGATCTCAGTAACCCTCTGTTCTATTGGTTCATAATGGCTAGTTCATATATTTGTAGCAGGTACACCAGTAATAGGTTGTCAACAGTCATTAATTATATGTGTTTCTTGTCGATCTACATTGTGCCCCAAGGTTCTTTTATTGGGCAGAATACTATACACTTAATTCTAATGAAGACAAGCTCAGATAAACTCTGTCTGATACTATATGGTCCTGGCCAAATTTAGCAGTGGCTTGTTGTACAACTTTGTAGAGGCTGTTTAATAGAGAACACTGTATCACCCCTGCATGACAGAACTCCTCTCACTCTGACAGCAGACTCTTCTGATAGCATGGGAGCGCAGCATCAAGGTCATTAGCACTTTCTACAAAATGAACTCATACTTTGCAATTAAAACGAAGTGAGGGTTATATGAGAGTTAGTGCGAGTAAAATGATTTCGCTTACGGTCAGGATAGGACCTAGAGTTGGTTGTGCCACAATTTTTTTTATAGTTCAAATAAAAACCTGTACATAACTCACAGTTATAGTGTAAAAGGGTAGGGTGGGGTAAGAGGTCTCCAGTAAGGAAAATTCCATATCTGTCATATAAACTAATGTACATTTGTCCCCTTTTTATGTTCTAAATAAAAGTATATGCAACTCCATAGCTGAGTATAAGCAGGAGTCTCTAGTGAAATCATAAATACACTGAGAAAGGGTTTTTTTACCCGCACACGCAGGGGCTTCTTACCCTCACATGCCAGTCCAATATATATACACAGAAAAACACACGTCACTCGAACTCTTAACAATTGAACGATCTTTTATTAACAGCATTTTAATTCCAGTAACACCAACAAGAAGGGCTAGTTTAAATACTCCTGCACATAGGATGATGCTCCGATGTTTTTCTTATGTACGTTCGAGGCATAGTGGTGAATTTGCAGGGGTTATATAAATAAAATCAATGAGTAACAGTGTAGCTTATGAGTGCTACATTGTGACAGTGCCGTGACTATGAATGAATAGTCTCTCATCATCCAGCCAAGATGTGGGAGAGTTTGAAATGCTACTTTTATTAAAGTCAAACGGTATAAAGATTTTAATCTTGGAGACTAAAATACCAAGATCAGATTGGAGCTAATAATAATAATAATAAATGAACACTCATTTATTACAATTCTTTACCTTTGTCATTCTTTACTGTACACACTTTTACAGTCAAACTACGACACAAGCTAAGACTGTGCTATAGCTGCCTTTGACATGCTTACATTATGGCCTAGCTAGATAGCTATTGCAATTTACTTCATCATGGGTAAGAGGCCTCCCATGGGCGTCTTACCCCAAACAGTGGGGGGGGGGGGGCGCTCCCCCAAAAGGCAGACATTCTGTTTTCATTGTTTTAAGGCCTGTGCATAATTAGCACCTACACAAACATAACATTATCATGAAGCCAATAGTTCAATTCAGAATTTGAATATACCCCCTTCAACCTGCAGGCCCCATGGTGTTCATGCAACCGAACTGAAAAAAATATTATAAGAATTAGTCAAAGTAAAAAGTGAGTAAAATTCTCACATATGGTCATCTGTTGGGCTGCAAACACTGGCAGCAGTTGTGTCTAGAGTTCGTCAATCAACTCAAACTGATTCTGGCTGATTCGAGGTCTCTTCCCCCACCCTACCCTATAGTGCGACAGACGCACATGATGAGCCGAAAACGAACCCTACTTTATTGAAGCCGAAAAAGTTCATTTAAAAAAATGAAACTTGACCTGATTCTGATCCATGACAGCAAACTCTTCACTCAGCTCGATTGACAGTGATTTCTTCAGATTTCTCCCTGTGCTGCAGTGCAGCCCTGCAGCACCCTCACAACTGTCAGACAAAAGGTTCATTCCTTCTGCCAGATCCCTACAGCTGTGGGCCCTGAAACCCAAGCGCTGTACCTTTTGTTTGCAGTTATTTTGTAGCCTGCCAGTTTTGTACTGTTACAAGCGCCCGTTCTGAAATCTTGTTTTATTGAACTCTGTGAGCTCAAAGGTCCAGCTTTGCATTGCTTTCGTTGCTGTGGATTTTGTTTTTTTAATCATTGTTCCCGTTTATACAAGTGGTTTACATCATGGGAAGAGAACTGGGAGGAGTTTCTCATAGTGGCAGTGACTCAGAATATTAGAAACGAAACTTACAGCTCCAGGACAATGAAACAGAAATATTCTCTCGGACTTTTACACTTACCAGAGGCACGTCGAGGCGACCTTAGCACAGCAACAAACTGAGAGACAGAGTCCGCGTTTCCACAGGTATGTATGATCCTTTTCATTTTCAATCTGTCACTCCAGAATAATTGACCTTTTTCTAAAAACCTTTGTAATAATGGTAGCAAATCAATTTCTGTACGTATTCGTTTCTTGCATTTTTTAAATGTCGGATTTTAATCACTTTATCAGTATGGACAAATTAATCGAATTTAATAAGGCTCTATACAAGTATAATGCGTCCTTTTTCATTTTGGTTGATTGGGATCTACAGGATGCAACAAACTTAAATAATAAAATTAATGAATTAATCAAATTTTATAACTACGTCAATTACTGAAGCAGTTTATATATTTATAGTCCACTGGTTATTCACAGTTTGCAACAATACGGCTGCACGACTACCGGTAATAATCAGCTTGTTATCTCAATGTTAGGCAGTGAGTGGCAAATTAAATGTTTGTTTTCTAAAACAAATTCCATGAAATGCTAACAAATGCTCCGGCATGTTTCAGCAGTTAGTGTCACAAGATGAGGGAGGCAGCGGCATTCCCGACCCCGCATAAACCCGGCTTCTCTGCGCTCATTCTCTCCCGTATGGTTTATTGAAAGCTTCAGCGCACCCCCGTAAAAGCTGGCGGCACAGCTAGCGAAGCAAATTAATCAGGATTTTTTTTTTTTACCGATATAGTTGGGCTTTTCTTCGCGCACGCGTGGTTAGCTGAGGAGTGATCCAGTGTGTAAAAAAACATTAAAAAACTAAATAGCAAACTACAAACCTGTAATAAAAAATAATAGAATTGTTTATCCTAGTGTAAGCAGAAATAAAGCTGAACACCGTATAGCTGCAACGCGTGTTTATGGTAATAGATGAACTGATCATTAATGATGTTTTATTTGTATAAAGTAAGAGAATATGTAGGCCTTGCTAATTTTGCTAAGGGGCCTTGGTCTACAAAGTGAAGTTGTTTACTTGCTGCAATATTTGACAGGACGCTACTTCCTTTCTGCTTTGCTGTCGTGGTCCAGACTGGAGACAGACACGCAAGCTGTCAGTGTGAACAAGGCTGAACTGTTGTTGCATGGGACAGACCCATTTCATTGATTAACGATGCATCAGAGTCCTTAGTAAATGCCCACGCTTACACAAGCTGTATAAATTTACACAAAATCTCAGACTCGCCCTCGGTTGTACATCAAATAAAAAAATCTAGTGTTGTGTGAATAAAAGACTTGCAAGTCCACTCATTTCAGAACCGCGTTCAACAGCAGCTCGTCTTATTGAAATCAGCAATTTCAGTGGCAGTTTTCATAGTTCAAAGCACAAACTGCAATACTGAGTTAAGCATATCTTGTTCAGTTCAAAATCCTGGCCGCAGTTTCCTGCAGTTACAATTCCAGCTTAAAGCTGAGCACAATGCTGGCTTTCTGTGGCTCTTGAAACGTTTTTTTTTTTTTTTTTTTTTTTTTTTTTTTTTTTTTATTTTTTTTTTTATTTTTTTTTTTTTTTTTTTTTTGTGTGTAAGAGTTCAGTTGAACGAGTTCTGTGCTCGGTCTCTGTAAATTAAACCACCTTATTTGCATGCTGTATAAATACACCAATTCTTGCTCACGACCAAAGTGATGCACATTATTATAATGCACTCTCCAGTAATAATACTATGTGTGTGTTTGTAGTAGACCCGATTTATTTATTCATTTATTTTTAAATCCCAGTGAAAATCTTTCACAGAAGTCACTTCTGCATTTGGAGACAATAAAAATAAAAAAAACAACAACAAAAAAAATAACTTCAGTGCGTTTCTAAAAACTAGTGACCCTTGTATCGCCAGACTCAAGATCCAGACCTGACCCAAGTAACAGTCCCCAGCTCTGAGATTGCCTCAGACCTTGAGATTCCAGCGTCCTCAAGCTCGGTTCGGGAGGTTTGGAAGGCAGTCTCTGAACAGCACAGGTCTGTATTCAGATCAGCGCAGACTTTGACCCCCCCAGCCTTTTCCGGTGTTCCCGGACTTTCTGGAGGAGGTCAAATCCTCCTGGCAACACCCAGCCTCACGGCCAGTGTGTCCAAGAGCGCAGCCGCACTCGCCTCCATGGAAGGTGCAGAGGTGGTTGAGCTGGCACAGTTCCCTCCAGTGGACTCCATCATAGTGGCCCTAGTGTGAACCCCCGCCAGTGGGATGCCCATCCAAGGATCCTGTATGCCCTAACAGCCAATGCAGGATTACAGAAACAGATGGCATGCCTTGCTAACACAGGAGGCCTCTTGACGGCTTACCTGGATGGCATGCTGCGCTCTGTAACCCTCCCCGAGCCACTGGCTTTGGAGCTACGCACGGTCTCAGCAGTTTGTTACAGATTTTGGGTTTCCAAGGGCAAGCCTTGGGCAGAAGCCTGGCAGGCTTGCGGCCTCAGACCCACCCGTTTGCACAACACCGGCTGCAATCCTGCGCAATTTCAACTCAGACTCCTGGGTGCTCGCCACCGTACACACCGGCTACACACTGCAATTCCACTCATTTCGAGGGGTCACGGTCACATCCGTGAAAGACCCTCTCCAGGTCTTAGCGCTCAGACAAGAGGTAGAAACACTACATCAAAAACAAGCCATCCGTCTCATAGAACACATGACTCAAAGAGAGGGGTTCTACTTGGTGCCAAAAAAGGGTGCCGGCCTTTACCCCATCGTAGACCTGAGACACCTCAACGGGTTCTTGAGGGAGAGAAGGTTCCAGATGGTCCTACATCACCACATCCTCCAGTCTGTCTGGCCGGACGACTGGTTTACAACAGGGGACCTGAAAGATACGTATTTTCACTTTCCTATCCATCCAGCACTCATCCATAATAGAGATACTCCTACTGAGACTATTGTAACATAATGATAATGACCCAACGTTATTGCGAAATAACGCAATATTATCTCATAATAATGCAATAATTTTTTTTTTCTCTGTGCCGCTAAAACGCTTCCGTAGCAACGAATATATCGAAAGGTGCGCTCCACAGATCTCTCTTGTTTAGTAATAATAAAAAAGGTTTATCAGATAATATTGTTCTCTGGTTTGTGTGATGAGCAAGCTGGGCTTGTCTCATTGTTCTCTGGTTTGTGTGATGTGCAAGCTGGGCTTGTCTCATTGTTCTCTGGTTTGTGTGATGAGCAATCTGGGCTTGTCTCATTGTTCTCTGGTTTGTGTGATGTGCAAGCTGGGCTTGTCTCATTGTTCTCTGGTTTGTGTGATGAGCAAGCTGGGCTCGTCTCATTGTTCTCTGATTTGTGTGATGAGCAAGCTGGGCTCGTCTCATTGTTCTCTGATTTGAGTGTTAAGGAAGCTGGGCTCGTCTCATTTTCTTTTTTTTACAAGAATCCCATTTCACCTTCTGAACGACAGCTCCCGGTACGTGTTAGCCATCTAATAACAACAAACGAGCAAATTAGACACGACAAAACAAACAAACACTAACACTCACGGTACGCATTGGTTCTCCTTTTATCAGTTCATTCACAACCATAACAAAGGAACAGACCACCTAGCGCGTCCCCGTTTGTACCGTCAGTCACGCCCCCTTGGTTAGCGAGTGCAACCGTTTCTCCTCCAATCCGCGGTTGCCACATCGCTTCCCTTCTGGGGCAATGATGATGTACCATGGCTCCGCCCCTTTTCTAGATGGCCAACTTCCACCTTTCCCTGTAATGAATTGTCAGGCCATCCAGTCCAGGGCACTCTGTTACCTTTACACAGCGCTCTCACAGGCCGGGAGGGAGATTTATAACCAAGATTAATTTCTCTGTCACAGTCCTGCATTGCCAGTATCACTCACAGCCTTGTCATTCTTTGCTAGTAGTTGTGTATATGATATCCTATTATACACTCAAGCGTTATTCATTTTCATAAAGTGCAATTGGGTTCATGAAACTATCATTGAATTAATACAGAATATACATTTACAAAATAACATTAAAATGCGCTCTTAAAGTGTACTTTTTTCTTCCTTTTTCATTTTGTACTGATGCGTTTGCTTTATTATTGTGTTCTATTCAATACATCCTCTCTTGCTTCTTCGTATCTCCTGAAGCACGCATCTGTTTTGTTTCTCATCTGCCTTTAGTACCTTTCAATCTCACCTGTCCATTGATTGAAATCCTGAAATGATGTAAACACTGTCATTTGCGTCATTAACATATAGGCTTGTCATTTAAACACTGAATAGTTATTCTGCCACTTTTATGTAAATTCCGCTCACTCATCACCCATCGTAAAACAGCAGACCCCCCCGGTATAAACCTGTATGAAGAGGTCATTCATTTCATTGGTTATCACACTGCATGACCCATGCTGTCCCTTAGGCTCTTAACCTTCTCCTTTGTCTGAAGCAATGTGGAATTCTATACTCTCAATAGTGTTTTTGTTTCCCTGATGCTTCCTCGATGAACCTATAAAACCATTGTGGCAATTACTTGTTCAAATAAACCAGCCCTGCATTTGCAGCATGTCTTCATCCACACATTCAGTGTCTCATCCTACTATGTGTTAGGTAGGCTCTGTCTATTTCTGTCTCTGTCTATGTGATCATGTAGTGGTCTCTCATCCCCAATTTGATCATGTAGTGGTCTCTCATCCCCAATGTGATCATGTAGTGGTCTCTCATCCCCAATGTGATCATGTAGTGGTCTCTCATCCCCAATGTGATCATGTAGTGGTCTCTCATCCCCAATGTGATCATGTAGTGGTCTCTCATCCCCAGTGTGATCATGTAGTGGTCTCTCATCCCCAATGTGATCATGTAGTGGTCTCTCATCCCCAATGTGATCATGTAGTGGTCTCTCATCCCCAATGTGATCATGTAGTGGTCTCTCATCCCCAGTGTGATCATGTAGTGGTCTCTCATCCCCAGTGTGATCATGTAGTGGTCTCTCATCCCCAGTGTGATCATGTAGTGGTCTCTCATCTCCAATGTGATCCTGTAGTGGTCGCTCATCCCCAATGTGATTCTTTCTCCCTATTCTTTCTGTTTGTACTGTCAATATTATTTGACAACACTAAGGCTGGGACCAAATCAAAACTTTGACAACACACTAATCGTACTTAACAAAACTGTATTTAATAGCATTTTGTGTTTATGAGTAGAAGAAATAAGATACTTAGAAAAAAAAAGAAAACGCTATTAAATACAGTTTTGTTAAGTGAGATTAGCGGATGTGGTCTGGGCCTAAGCTGGTATAATAATCACTTTCTCTTTAGTGCTATTTAGAAAAGGCATTTCGGTGTAACCAGTTCTTGTGCAATGCGGTTGCATTTCGGTGTAACCAGTTCTTGTGCAATGCGGTTGCATTTCGGTGTAACCAGTTCTTGTGCAATGCGGTTGCATTTCGGTGTAACCAGTTCTTGTGCAATGCGGTTGCATTTCGGTGTAATCAGTTCTTGTGCAATGCGGTTGCATTTCGGTGTAATCAGTTCTTGTGCAATGCGGTTGCATTTCGGTGTAATCAGTTCTTGTGCAATGCGGTTGCATTTCGGTCTAATCAGTTCTTGTGCAATGCGGTTGCATTTCGGTGTAATCAGTTCTTGTGCAATGCGGTTGCATTTCGGTGTAATCAGTTCTTGTGCAATGCGGTTGCATTTCGGTTTAATCAGTTCTTGTGCAATGCGGTTGCATTTCCGTGTAATCAGTTCTTGTGCAATGCGGTTGCATTTCGGTCTAATCAGTTCTTGTGCAATGCGGTTGCATTTCGGTGTAATCAGTTCTTGTGCAATGCGGTTGCATTTCGGTGTAATCAGTTCTTGTGCAATGCGGTTGCATTTCGGTGTAATCAGTTCTTGTGCAATGCGGTTGCATTTCGGTGTAATCAGTTCTTGTGCAATGCGGTTGCATTTCGGTGTAATCAGTTCTTGTGCAATGCGGTTGCATTTCGGTTTAATCAGTTCTTGTGCAATGCGGTTGCATTTCGGTGTAATCAGTTCTTGTGCAATGCGGTTGCATTTCGGTG
>NC_054586.1:1283651-1301090 GCF_017654505.1 Polyodon spathula
TGATAACAAGGATGTAAATACGTATTACGATATATAGCAAATGTGTCCTGGACTCCTGAGTACCAAAGAGACATTGTGAGCAATGAAGAGCAAGCAGACCAATCCCAGGGCTTAAAGGAATGAGCAAGGAGACAGGCTGAGAGAACTGCATCTATTAGATTGAACAAAGAAGAACTGCAGGGACTGGATCAGTCTTTAAAATCTTGAAAGCAGTTGACATCGTTAACCCACTCAAGTACAGTCCAGGACAGCCTCATCCACTCAACATCTATAACAATACAGTTGAGAAGTTGAATTGTCCAGTGATTTGAACGCACCCCATCGCACTAGAACAGGCAGATTCAGAGAACACTGAAATAACTCAAGACTGGAGCAACAGAACCACACATGTCATACAAACAGAATACAAGGGTTAAGAAGAGGTCTCACTGGGGTAGGGTGTTATTAACCGGGGTTAAGAAGGGGTCTCACTGGGGTAGGGTGTTATTAACCGGGGTTAAGAAGGGGTCTCACTGGGGTAGGGTGTTATTAACCGGGGTTAAGAAGGGGTCTCACTGGGGTAGGGTGTTATTAACCGGGGTTAAGAAGGGGTCTCACTGGGGTAGGGTGTTATTAACCGGGGTTAAGAAGGGGTCTCACTGGGGTAGGGTGTTATTAACCGGGGTTAAGAAGGGGTCTCACTGGGGTACTGGGGTAGGGTGTTATTAACCTCACTAGGGGTTAAGAAGAAGGGGTCTCACTGGGGTGGGGTAGGGTGTTATTAACCGGGGTTAAGAAGGGGTCTCACTGGGGTAGGGTGTTATTAACCGGGGTTAAGAAGGGGTCTCACTGGGGTAGGGTGTTATTAACCGGGGTTAAGGGGGGTCTCACTGGGGTAGGGTGTTATTAACCGGGGTTAAGAAGGGGTCTCACTGGGGTAGGGTGTTATTAACCGGGGTTAAGAAGGGGTCTCACTGGGGTAGGGTGTTATTAACCGGGGTTAAGAAGGGGTCTCACTGGGGTAGGGTGTTATTAACCGGGGTTAAGAAGGGGTCTCACTGGGGTAGGGTGTTATTAACCGGGGTTAAGAAGGGGTCTCACTGGGGTAGGGTGTTATTAACCGGGGTTAAGAAGGGGTCTCACTGGGGTAGGGTGTTAAGAAGAAGGGGTCTCACTGGGGTAGGGTGTTATTAACCGGGGTTAAGAAGGGGTCTCACTGGGGTAGGGTGTTATTAACCGGGGTTAAGAAGGGGTCTCACTGGGGTAGGGTGTTATTAATCGGGGTTAAGAAGGGGGTCTCACTGGGGTAGGGTGTTATTAACCGGGGTTAAGAAGGGGTCTCACTGGGGTTAAACCGAAGAAGGGGTCTCACTGGGGTAGGGTGTTATTAATTAAGAAGGGGTCGGGGTTAAGAAGGGGGTCTCACTGGGGTAGGGTGTTATTAACCGGGGTTAAGAAGGGGTCTCACTGGGGTAGGGTGTTATTAATCGGGGTTAAGAAGGGGTCTCACTGGGGTAGGGTGTTATTAACGGGGTTAAGAAGGGGTCTCACTGGGGTAGGGTGTTATTAACCGGGGTTAAGAAGGGGTCTCACTGGGGTAGGGTGTTATTAACCGGGGTTAAGAAGGGGTCTCACTGGGGTAGGGTGTTATTAACCGGGGTTAAGAAGGGGTCTCACTGGGGTAGGGTGTTATTAACCGGGGTTAAGAAGGGGTCCACTGGGGTTAAGAAGGGGGTCTCACTGGGGTAGGGTGTTATTAACCGGGGTTAAGAAGGGGTCTCACTGGGGTAGGGTGTTATTAACCGGGGTTAAGAAGGGGTCTCACTGGGGTAGGGTGTTATTAACCGGGGTTAAGAAGGGGTCTCACTGGGGTAGGGTGTTATTAACCGGGGTTAAGAAGGGGTCTCACTGGGGTAGGGTGTTATTAACCGGGGTTAAGAAGGGGTCTCACTGGGGTAGGGTGTTATTAACCGGGGTTAAGAAGGGGTCTCACTGGGGTAGGGTGTTATTAACCGGGGTTAAGAAGGGGTCTCACTGGGGTAGGGTGTTATTAACCGGAAGGTTACTGGGGTAGATTAACCGGGGTCTCACTGGGGTAGGGTGTTATTAACCGGGGTTAAGAAGGGGTCTCACTGGGGTAGGGTGTTATTAACCGGGGTTAAGAAGGGGTCTCACAGGGGTAGGGTGTTATTAACCGCGGTTAAGAAGGGGTCTCACAGGGGTAGGGTGTTATTAACCGGGGTTAAGAAGGGGTCTCACTGGGGTAGGGTGTTATTAACCGGGGTTAAGAAGGGGTCTCACTGGGGTAGGGTGTTATTAACCGGGGTTAAGAAGGGGTCTCACTGGGGTAGGGTATTATTAACCAGAGTTACAAAGGAGTCTCATTGGGGTAGGGTTAGGGTTAGGGTATTATTAACATTCTTGTCTGTTTTATGTTGTTGTTTATTTTTTTTTATTGCAACAGAAACATTAGTAGAACCAAAGAAAATTAAAAGATACAAATCCAGTACACCTCCTAATGACTTGTTTATGACCACAGTGCTTGGAACAGAAAACAAGCTCCTTATTACTGGAGTCGGAGCGCCCTCTGGTGGCAAGTTTCACTGACACTGATGGAAGCTCTATCCTGTCAATAACCGATTCAAATTGCAGCTTCAAATGGCATTTTAATAGCTTTTTTAAAAATTATTTTAAATTCTCCTTGCTATTTAATGTTTGCAGTCTCTTTGAGGAGTTCTGGGTTGTTTTGTTTCGTATTGAGTTATCATTTCTCTTTTAATCCTCTGTTCTCAGTGCTGATCGTGTAGGAACGCTGGGTGTTTCTGTGTTGTGATGTGTTATTTTGTTAGTTAGTTGTGTATTTGAAATGTCTCTAATTCTTCATTTGCTTTTATATGTCAGCTGTGCCTTTTCATCTGCCGTTTCTCTCTGTCCTTATTTTTCTTTTTCTATTAATATAACATTTAAATGTTATTATTTTAATATTTTGTTTAATTTCTATGTCGCTTTGGATAAAAGCATCTGTTAAATAATTCAATAATAAACAATTAAAATATTGGCTGGGTTCTGTCAGTTTCCCTGTTTAAATCCCTTTAGTCCTGGGATTAGTTTGGTTTCTCTTCCCTGGACTCTCTCTAAGGTCACAACGTGCTTGTATTGCAGGGTCCAGAATTGAACTCAGTATTCTCAGTGCTTTATACAATCACAGCCTCCTTTGTGTTTGTCTGTCTGGCTGCTTCCCCACACTGTCTGTTTGACTCCTCACACTGTCTGTTTGACTCCCTACACTGTCTGATTAACTCCCCACACTGTCTGATTGACTCCCCACACTGTCTGATTGACTCCCCACACTCTGAATGACTCCCCACACTGCCTGATTGACTCCCTACACTGCCTGATTGACTCCTCACACTGTCTGATTGACTCCCTACACTGCCTGATTGACTCCCCACACTGTCTGATTGACTCCCCACACTGTCTGATTGACTCCCCACACTCTGAATGACTCCCCACACTGTTTGATTGACTGCCCACACTCTGAATGACTCCCCACACTGCCTGATTTGACTCCCTACACTGCCTGATTGACTCCTCACACTGTCTGATTGACTCCCCACACTGCCTGATTTGACTCCCTACACTGTCTGGTTGCCTCCCCACACTGTCTGATTGACTCCCTACACTCTGAATGACTCCCCACACTCTCAATGACTCCCCACACTGCCTGATTGACTCCCCACACTGTCTGATTGACCCCACACTGTCTGATTGACTCCCCACACTGTCTGATTGACTCCCCACACTGTCTGATTGACTCCCCACACTGTCTGATTGACTCCCCACACTGTCTGATTGACTCCCCACACTGTCTGATTGACTCCCTACACTGCCTGATTGACTCCCCACACTGTCTGATTGACCCCACACTGTCTCATTGACTCCCTACACTCTGAATGACTCCCCACACTGCCTGATTGACTCCCCACACTGTCTGATTGACTCCCTACACTGTCTGATTGACTCCCCACACTGCCTGGTTCCAGTTCAGTGGTTACCTTTGTGTATAAAGAGAATTCTACACAGGTCACAATATATTATCACACAATAAGATCGGTCTCGAGTTTGTTTGGGCAGTAAACCAACAAGAGATGTATTATTGGGATTCTAATATTTTTAACCCATGTGTTATTTTATATAGTCTATATTTCTAAAGACTAAAAACTGTTTTCCTCCTACATAAATATGGCTTTTTGAGGTTAATGTCTGCATTTTTTTCTTTATATTTTCTTGTTATTTAAAAAAAGAAGCTAAAATTCACTGACAAATGTTTCAGCTTGAAAAAAGACTAGAAGTAGGCTGGTCTTGTGGAGTCTGGCACTGACGCCATTGCGACCCCTGTGAGCTTTGTCCTCCAGAGCTCGGCAGCTCTCTGACATCGCTCTCGAGTTGTTGATGTTGATGTGGGGAATTGCTGCGGTGAGCAGAAAAGCGACTGGGCATTCCAAACTGGGAGAAAACCAGGGGGTGGCATTATAATTGGACACACAAAATGTATTTAAAAAAAAAGACTTCTAGTGGAAACGTTTGTCGTTGAAATTTCTTTCACGTTTTCCAAATTCAGCACGGCTGAGAGTTTATTCGTTGTGGATGTTATAGGCGTTCAGGATGCCGTATCACACAGGAATGTATTTCTGCACGTACCTGCATATGAACTTCAAGTATACAAGCATATGTTTTCATGCAATAAAGCGTTTTATCACCATGGTAACATGCTTCTTCATTTTTCAGGGGCTCACAAAATACCTCAATACACTAAATCATTCACCTTTCAGCGCACTTGACTGGGGTTCTTCCTTGGAACACCATGGAACCTGCTAATCATACAACAGGGTTAGCTCCTTTTCATTTTTGACTCGTTTCTGACCAGCTGAGCTGATGCGATGATTGAGTGGGGCAGAGCTAATCCAAAGTCAGTAGGTAAGCCTCAGGCATGACGACTCCCGTTTCCTTTACTGTGATATTCCTAAGCTTGGATGCTCTGCCCAGGTCAGAAGCAAAGAAGACAGTAAAATAATATTGCATTAAGTAGCAAAGGCCCTGTAATAATAATCATAATGTTTAAAAAAAGAATTGGCTCAAAATGAAATCCGTTACTCAAAGGTGAGTGAGCTTGCTGTATTTTACGAGCCCCTGAAAAAAAGAATTGAAAAGTAGAATCCTAAATACTGTACTCACACTTCTCAAAGTATTTCTCCCCGTAGCTCTCCCGCACCTCCGGGCTCAGCTGCTCCCACAGTCTGTGCAGCTCTCTCTCAATGGGCTCGAGACTCGTCACAGCGGTCTTGAAGAAGCCAGGCTCAATGATACTCACCTTGATCCCAAAGTAGTGGATATCTCTCCTGCATCAGAGAGGAGAGGAGAGGAGGGGAGAGAGAAGAGGAGGAAAGAGTAGAGGAGAGAGGAGCGGAGGGGATGAGAAGAGTGAGAAGAGAAGAGAGGAGAGGAGTGGAGGAGAGGATGGGAGGAGATGAGAGAAAAGGAAAGGAGAGGAGAGATGAGGGGAGGAGAAAGGAGGAGAGAGGAGAGGAGGAGGAGAGGAATTAACCAAATAAATTATCAAATGACAAAACATTGAAGTAGTACTGTTTATATATATATATATATATATATATATATATATATATATATATATATATATATATATATATATATATATATAGTTTTTTAAAATATACAAACACTGTGTTCAGGAACTGCTCTTCAGTTCAAGTTGCATCTATAGGTTAGTTTAGCCAATATGTTGTTATATAGGTTGTGTATATTTGCCAGCAAAGCGCTGGCTCTTACTTACTACTTGCTGGTCTAGCTTGTGCTGCACATGTCTACAGCCCCCACAGCAGTGTGTGTAATAGACGCTGTGCTGACCAGTATGGCTACTTACTGAATAGTCAAGGGACAAACAGTCGTCTAGTCGTGAGGAAATTCTATTTTTTTTTTATAATGTCTTGCGCTCTGTTTATACAGTTTTGTAACATGTATGTACACTATATTTAAAATCATTTATGAATGTTTTGAATTGTACACAATGGATTGCACCTGCACTTCTTCCGTCCATGTGAAACCACACGCTACACAATCGCCTTCAATTCAATCAGCTGAATACAATCAAAATACTGGCACTGCTAGTTCTCCACTACAGTTTAAACACACACTAACACTACTGTGCTGCTGCTGCTGCTGCTTTGAGACTGAAGCGTGTGATTAGTCAGTTTCTGAGTGTCCCTTTTCTAATGGACTAGTTGGTGCTACCCCTGGTAGTAGCTAGCAGTCTGTGTACCTCAGGCAGTCCGAGAAGGACTCCACCCCGAATTTGGAGATGCAGTATCCCCCCCCATTGGCTGCCAGCCTGCCCAGCACTGAAGCCACATTCACCACGCGCCCGCGGGCCCTCTTCAGCAGAGGCAGGAAGCCCAGGGTGGTCTCGATCACGCCCAGCATGTTGACCCGCAGAGTGCTGTGGAAATCCTCCATCCGCATCCACTCGGTGGGGCCCATGGGAACAGAACGCCCGGCATTGTTCACCAGCCCCCAGAGACCTGAGAGACAGACACAGTGCTGCTTCCACTTCCACTTCCCTCTCTCCCATCATCCTCCATCCCCTCTCCATCCCCTCTCTCTGCACCTCCCTCACCTCTCTCTATTCACCCCTCCCCTCTCTCTTCATCTCCCTCCATCCCCTCTCTGCACCTCCCTCCCCGCTCTGCACCTCCCTCCCCTCTCCATTCACCCCCTCCCTCCCCTCTCTCCATTCACCCCCTCCCCTCTCTGCACCTCCCTCCCCTCTCTCCATTCACCCCCTCCCCCCTCTCTCCATTCCACCCCCTCCCCTCTCTGCACCTCCCTCCCCTCTCTCCATTCACCCCCTCCCCTCTCTGCTCTGCACCTCCCTCCCCTCTCTCCATTCACCCCCTCCCACCCCCCTCCCTCCCCTCTCTCCATTCACCCCTCCCCTCTCTGCACCTCCCTCCCCTCTCTCCATTCACCCCCTCCCCTCTCTGCACCTCCCTCCCCTCTCTCCATTCACCCCTCCCCTCTCTGCACCTCCCTCCCCTCTCTCCATTCACCCCCTCCCCCCTCTCTCCATTCACCCCCTCCCCTCTCTGCACCTCCCTCCCCTCTCTCCATTCACCCCCTCCCCTCTCTGCACCTCCCTCCCCTCTCTCCATTCACCCCTCCCCTCTCTGCACCTCCCTCCCCTCTCTCCATTCACCCCCCCCTCTCTGCACCTCCCTCCCCTCTCTCCATTCACCCCCTCCCCTCTCTGCACCTCCCTCCCCTCTCTCCATTCACCCCCTCCCTCTCTCCATTCACCCCCTCCATCCCCTCTCTCCATTCACCCCCTCCCCTCTCTGCACCTCCCTCCCCTCTCTCCATTCACCCCCTCCATCCCCTCTCTCCATTCACCCCCTCCCCTCTCTGCACCTCCCTCCCCTCTCTCCATTCACCCCTCCCCTCTCTGCACCTCCCTCCCCTCTCTCCATTCACCCCCTCCCCTCTCTGCACCTCCCTCCCCTCTCTCCATTCACCCCCCTCCTGCACCTCCCTCCCCTCTCTCCATTCACCCCCTCCCCTCTCTGCACCTCCCTCCCATCTCTCCACTCACCTCACTCCCCTCTCTCTTCACCTCTTTCCATTCACCTTCCTCCATCCACCTTCCTCCCTCACCTCTATCCCATCACTCACCCCTCTCCCCCTTCACTCTCCCCTCTCCCCCTTCACTCACCTCTCTCCCCTTCACTCACCTCTCTCCCTTCACTCAGCCCTCTCCCCCTTCACTCACCTCTCTCCCTTCACTCAGCCCTCTCCCCCTTCACTCACCTCTCCCCCTTCACTCAGGCCTCTCCCCCATCACTCACCTCTCCCCCTTCACTCACCTCTAGCCCATCACTCAGCCTTCTCCCCCTTCACTCACCTCTATCCCATCACTCAGCCCTCTCCCCCTTCACTCACCCCTCTCCCCCTTCACTCACCTCGCTCCCCCACTTCCCCCTGCACCCACTCTACAGCCCTCTGTACGCTGGCGCTGTCAGTGACGTCCAGGAGGACAGTCTTCAGATTGGGTCCGGAGTTCCTCTGCAGATCGTCTGCTCCTTTCTGTGTCAGACATCCCGCCAGCACTCGAAATCCCTGCCGGTCCAATCTCTTACACAGCAGATTCCCAAAGCCGGAGTCACAGCCCGTCACGAAAACAAACTTCTCTGAGATCTTACCAACCAGCAGACTGTCCCTCCAGAGCCAGCCCAGCACCCAGAGCACTGCCAGCAGTACCACCACATAGAGCCACATGAGGGCGACAGAGGGCCTGCGACACAAACACAAAAACAAGCTTCAACACTGGAACCAAGAGAAAGACCTTGGTGTTGCAGGACTGAATAACTGAATCTGTTTAGCCTAGAACAAAGTTAAACTGAACCAATACTTTTACGAGGATATGGAAATGGTTACCTAGTCATGTTGCTGAAGGAGACTCTTCTTCACACAGAGAGTGGTGAGGGGATGGAATGGGTTACCTAGTCATGTTGTTGAAGGAGACTCTTCTTCACACAGAGAGTGGTGAGGGGATGGAATGGGTTACCTAGTCATGTTGCTGAAGGAGACTCTTCTTCACACAGAGAGTGGTGAGGGGATGGAATGGGTTACCTAGTCATGTTGTTGAAGGAGACTCTTCTTCACACAGAGAGTGGTGAGGGGATGGAATGGGTTACCTAGTCATGTTGTTGAAGGAGACTCTTCTTCACACAGAGAGTGGTGAGGGGATGGAATGGGTTACCTAGTCATGTTGCTGAAGGAGACACTTCTTTCACAGAGAGAGTGGTGAGGGGATGGAATGGGTTACCTAGTCATGTTGTTGAAGGAGACTCTTCTTCACACAGAGAGTGGTGAGGGGATGGAATGGGTTACCTAGTCATGTTGTTGAAGGAGACTCTTCTTCACACAGAGAGTGGTGAGGGGATGGAATGGGTTACCTAGTCATGTTGCTGAAGGAGACACTTCTTCACACAGAGAGTGGTGAGGGGATGGAATGGGTTACCTAGTCATGTTGCTGAAGGAGACTCTTCTTCACACAGAGAGTGGTGAGGGGATGGAATGGGTTACCTAGTCATGTTGCTGAAGGAGACTCTTCTTCACACAGAGAGTGGTGAGGGGATGGAATGGGTTACCTAGTCATGTTGTTGATGCTGAATCACTTCAGTTTTGAGGTCAATCAGCTGCTAGGAACTGGAAGAGCTTAAATGGACTGAATGGTCTCCTCTCACTTGTAAATATCCTTATGTTCTTAGAAACCTGCACTTTTGAGACCTATGTAGCTAATGGAAGTACACAATGAGTAACATGTATGGAATTATTTTGTTAGCTACAATCACTGTAACGCCTCCTTGTTCTAGGTGAAATTCAGTTCCCATTCAACATTCAACTCATGCCAACATGGGTTTTGAGCACATTGTCCACATAAAGCATATCCACAATGTCCACAATATGAATATAATAATGCTAAATGTACAAAGGATTATGTCCATAATACATGTCTGTTTTAAATGTGCAAGCACAGGGATGGAAGTAAGACTCCCATTGCATAGCGGTTTGATCCATTCCTGGTTTTAAGACACACCCGCGCTTGTTACCTATAGACTTTGGCTAATCAAGCCCATTTTAAAATCTAGAATGAGGGAAACTGCTACGCAACAGGAGTCTCAATCTCTGAAGCACTAAATAGGATGCACTGTATTAGACAAATAAGGAAATTAAGCAATCTTACCTTGCTGATCTTTAAATTAAAAACCAAAGCAGTCTTGATGCGTGTCTTAAAAACTGGACCTTCTCCCTTCCACCTTCACTCTCTCAATGCTGAGGAGAGGAGTCTACTGGAGTGAGACAGCGGGGAGGGGGAGGGGGAGAAGGAGGGTAAGAGGGAGTGAGAGGGAATGATTGGTAGAGCTGGAATAGAGCTGCTACACAATAGGAGTCTCAATCTCTGAAGCACTAAGTAGAAGTAAATAAATAAATCATTTTGTAAGAAGTACAGCAGTAAAATTCAATGAATACCTGTAACGCAGTTTCTTCTTACTTTAGCCTAACACAAAATAAACCCTGCTGCTGCATTTTACACAGTGCAAGATTATTTTTACATTGTACACAATTAACAGAAAACAGAACACACACTTTACAGAAATAATTGTTCAATGTACGTAGAAAATTTGACAGTGTGCTTGTTGCAGTTGTTTTAGGTTTGTCGTGTTTTCCTTCTGTTTTTCACATCCACATTTGTGTTTCTTTTATTGGGAGGTTCCAGAGGTTCGGCAGGTTTCATTTTTGATGGTTTAAATGGTATAATTATAATAGACATTCAGGCGTTATGATAATAATAGACGTTATGATAACGAAGCACGACAAAACGCTTGTCAAGAAAGTCTTGATTGTTGGAAAGTAAATGTGCCAATTATAGAATGTGTTTCACTGGCACATTTGTATAATTTTACGTCGAGATCAGCCAATATTTTTTGGCTTTATGAGAACTATGCACTATGCAACTGACGTGTCTTACAATACTGTAGAAAGATTGAATGGTACAGTAGTGTAGTTGTCAGTATATATGGAGCAAAAGTTCTGCATCACCTAGAATGCTAGGATGGAAACATAATTTCGATATTTTATTTAATACCCTCCCCCATAAAAAATGGTGTCCCGTTTTTGCATTTTGAAAAGGTGGTCACTCTACTTGGCTGTGATTTGTTAATCTACCACTCGGCAGCCAGAAAAATCTGCTCTAGATTTGATTTGAGCAGCACCGCTCCGCATCACCACGGTAACAGCGGTATCACCCTGTGCTGATCTGTCCAACATGCATCGCATGCATACAGTTTAGTTTAGTTTAGTGAAAACTTTTCCAGTCCTAAAGGCTGCTTGAGCAGGATAGCTGGCACAGACATAGTACATTTACTCAGATTTGCAATTTAATTTCTATATGTATCGGGGCCCAGGACGCTTGCCCGTGTTGCCCGGGTGCTGACGCCAGCCCTGCTCATAGGTGTCTCTTTGTGCAGACAACAGTCCAAAGCTGCCAATCAATGAGAGGGCAAGATCAGAAGTAATGCATTGCCCTTCTGCCCATTAACAATCGCCTGCAATGATATGGGTCCACTGATGAATAAAGCAAGGCACACCCCTTTTCAGAACAGGATAGACGAGCTTAAAATCTTTCTGTGACATCACCATTTGATCTTGCAATTGATTCATTCTAACTAAAAGAGGCTGTGTGTCTTTGAAGAGAAGGGGAGTGCGGGGTAGATATATTGTTGATAAACAAATCCACATTTGCCATACAAATCCACTGAAAACTGTTGATTCGTTAACAAAACCACAGACAGAACAAATACTTGATTCTAGTATTACACATTTCAAACACAACACTTACAAAAGGGCGATTCCAGTTTAACATTTCATATTGTTTACTGAAAATAATACAATTTAACATTAACCCAGTTTTTTCTTTTTTTTTCATAACTACAAATTGATTTCCACAGAAATCCCTCTCTTCTCATGTGTATTTCAAATATCTTCCAGACAGGCTGAGGAACAACAGCGTTTTCATCATCACAGTAAATTCTTGTAATGTTCTATATTTAAACACAGTCCTCTCTATTAGCTTCACTTTCAACTTTCAACAGACGCTTTTATCTGTGTGAGATTTCAAACTCAAACTCAGAGGAACTCATGACAACATTCCTGCAATGTGAGAGACAAACATTTGAACTGTTGGAACGAAGCATAACAAAATAACAAAAAACAAACCCAATTACTAAATTAACAATGAACCGAATCTCGTTATCGAACAGGTATCAATTAGAGGAAATGTTTTAAGAGGCAGAAACAACTCGAAGTGTTATATCTGTAAGAAAACAACCCTCAGGTTCTCGTGCCTCAGGTCTCTATCTCTTACTGAAGCATGGCAAAATCCGGATCAGAAATTCCTGCTGGAAATGCCACATTAAATATTGACAGATATGAAACTATTCAAAACTAAAACCCTGGCAAAGAAACAGTGATGCCTTCTGTAGCACACACTGGTATGAACTTTTTCAAACCTTATTTCAGAAAATAAAATGATTGTCTTTATTTATAGTCATAATATAAACTGGGTTGTTGCTTGCTGTTTCTGCCTGGTTTTATAATAAACAATTGGTCTGCTGTTATTCCCTCACACAT
The DNA here is from genome assembly GCF_017654505.1 of Polyodon spathula. NCBI lineage: Eukaryota > Metazoa > Chordata > Actinopteri > Acipenseriformes > Polyodontidae > Polyodon > Polyodon spathula. The sequence goes on from NC_054586.1 coordinate 1,295,895, forward strand.
CACAGTCTAAAAGTACACACAGCAGTAATAGTAATGTTCCAACCCTTATCACTCGAGCAGGTTTCAAAACAACCAACTTAGTTAAAAGCTAGAATAAACAGGGTGTACAAAATGAATGGATTCTCTTATCCTGCTTATCATTTGGTTCCATACTTTTGTTTTTGTTTTTCAGCATCCTTGAAACTAAGAGCTCAGTGTGATCCAGTTCTTATGTTTTACAGGTCTTGTGTAGATTGCAATGAAAGATATGTATGAGTCTCACTCTCATGTGCTATGCATATCTCATGTGTTGAGTCTCACTCTCATGTTTTATGAGTCTCACTCTCATGTGCTATGAGTCTCACTCTCATGTGCTATGAGTCTCTCATGTGTTGTGAGTCTCTCTCTCATGTGGTATGAGTCTCTCTCATGTGTTGAGTCTCACTGTCATGTGTTATGAGTCTCACTCTCATGTGCTAGGAGACTCTCTCATGTGCTATGCATCTCTCTCAAGTGTTGAGTCTCACTCTCATGTGCTATGAGTCTCTCATGTGCTATGCATCTTTCTCATGTGTCGAGTCTCACTCTCATGTGCTATGAATCTCTCATGTGTTGTGAGTCTCTCATGTGGTATGAGTCTTTCTCATGTGTTGAGTCTCACTCTCATGTGCTATGAGTCTCATTCTTATGTGGTATGAGTCTCACTCTCATGTGCTAGGAGTCTCACTCTCATGTAGTATGAGTCTCACTCTCATGTGGTATGAGTCTCATGTGTTGAGTCTCACTGTCATGTGCTATGAGTCTCACTCTCATGTGTTATGAATCTCTCTCTCATGTGTTGTGAGTCTCTCTCATGTGTTATGAGTCTTTCCCATGTGCTATGCATCTCTCATGTGTTGAGTCTCACTCTCATGTTTTATGAGTCTCACTCTCATGTGCTATGAGTCTCATGTGCTATGAATCTCTCATGTGTTATGAGTCTCACTCTCATGTGTTATGAGTCTCTCTCATGTGCTATGCATCTCTCTCATGTGTCGAGTCTCACTCTCATGTGCTATGAATCTCTCATGTGTTGGGGGGGGGGGGTGTATAGGGTGTTCACAGGTGTTAGTTCACAATGAGTTGAGTTAATGTTGGGGATAGAGGTGGGGGGTGCATGTTTGGGTTCTGTGCTGTCCTGGCCTGTCTTCTTTACACCCGTGAATTCTTGTAAACCCTTTTGTTTTGTCGCTTGTGTCGTTTGTTTTGTGAAGTTTTTTTGTCCATGTTATTTGTTTACTAAGCTGCATATTAGTGCATTAAAACTGCAGATTTCTGTGCCTGAGACTTTCCATGCAAATACCATCTGGGCTGCGACATCAAGGCGCCAAAGATCCACGTATAGCATGAGATTGAATCCCTTTGCTTATTGTCTGCCTGTGCCTCTAACTGTCCCAACAGAGCCCATATATATTTCTATGTGTACAGCAGGGGTGCATTTGGTACTTGTTGTGCTTTCTCCCTCATAATTGTGTTCATGCTCCAGTCAGAGCTATACAATAGCTGTAATAGGATTATTTTGCAGAAAGCATGAGACTGCTGTTGGCTAATGTGCTTTCCTCAAAGCAGCCTTTGTTTTCTGTGCCTAGTATACAATGAAGCTGAACATAGCGCCATGTAATCCTCAATTTCAAGTCTGTCTCATCCCCAAAGGAATTCAATCGGATTTGAACTCCCATGAAAGTAGGGGGTTTCCATCAGTCGAACACATGACCCAGCTGGGGTTTCCACATGGACAGCCATGCAGACAATGGGCTTGGCCTCTATAACCCTGACCCTGAATAATTATAGGACCAATCTGTAGATTCCTGAGAATTTTTTTTTTGCAAAAATTTGAGATTTCACCTATGTTTAATTGATAAACATAACTCAAAAAACAAGAAAAATCTATATTAGTTTTCTTAATTTTTTTTTAACAAGACAAATAAATCCTTCTTTGAAACCACACCAAGCTTGACAGTTTTTGCAATCAATCAATCTTTATTTTATATAGCGTCTTTCATAGCGGAATCCCATCACAAAGCTCTTTGCAAGATGCAGTAAATACAAGATGCATAATAAAATACAAGAAAATAATACATGAAATACATGGAATACATAATACATACAGAGAAAATGCATAATACATGGCATAGAGTGGAAAGTGCATAATACATGAAATAGTACAATTAATACAGTGGAAAGTGCATAATACATGAAATAGTACATTAAAGTACAGTGGAAAGTGCAGAATACATGAAATAGTACAATAAATACAGTGGAAAGTGCAGAATACATGACATAGTACAATAAATACAGTGGAAAGTGCATAATACATGAAATAGTACAATAAATACAGTGGAAAGTGCAGAATACATGACATAGTACAATAAATACAGTGGAAAGTGCAGAATACATGAAATAGTACAGTGGAAAGTAAATACATACAGTGGAAAGTGCAGAATACATGAAATAGTACAATAAATACAGTGGAAAGTGCATAATACATGAAATAGTACAATAAATACAGTGGAAAGTGCAGAATACATGAAATAGTACATAAATACAGTGGAAAGTGCAGTAAATAGTACAATAAATACAGTGGAAAGTGCAGAATACATGAAATAGTACAATAAATACAGTGGAAAGTGCAGAATACATGAGATAGTACAATAAATACAGTGGAAAGTGCAGAATACATGAAATAGTACAATAAATACAGTGGAAAGTGCAGAATACATGAGATAGTACAATAAATACAGTGGAAAGTGCAGAATACATGAAATAGTACAATAAATACAGTGGAAAGTGCAGAATACATGAGATAGTACATTAAATACAGTGGAAAGTGCAGAATACATGAGTAATAGTACATGATAAATACAGTGGAAAGTGCAGAATACATGAGATAGTACAATAAATACAGTGGAAAGTGCAGAATACATGAAATAGTACAAAATACAGTGGAAAGTGCAGAATACATGAAATAGGACAATAAATACAGTGGAAAGTGCAGAACAATATGTTAAATAGTAGCAGCAGCTAATAACAGATATCAGGCTTAAGGATCATGGAAAGCAAGAGAGAACAGGTGGGTTCTGAGAGTTGATTTAAACGCAAGGTACAGTCGGAGCATTACGCACCAAAGCTGGGAGAGATTTCCAAAGAGTCGGAGTCATGAAGCTAAATTAGCTTTGTCCAAGCGTGGTGCACTTTTGCTTGGGGATAACAAGCAGGCCAGAGTTGGAGGACCTCAGCTTGCGGGCAGGGACACAGCGAGTCAGCAGGTTGAGGAGGTACTCGGGACCTGCGTGATGAAGGGCATTGTAGGAGAGCAGGAGAGTTTTGAACATAATGAACTTTACAGGTGGCCAGTGCAGCTGGGCAAGACGGGGGGGTGATGTGATCAAGTTTTTTACATCTGGTAAGGATCCTGGCAGCAGCATTCTGAACTAGCTGCAGTCGGTTTATGGTGCGTGCCAGGAGACCACCATATAGAGAGTTGCAGTAGTCGAGTCGAGACAAATGCATGACAAAGTATCTCCACATCCTGGAGGGAAAGGTAGGGACAGACTTTGGAGATGTTTCGTAGATGGTAGAAGGAAGATTTGACCACGGAGGACATCAAAGGAGAGGTTGTGGTCAAGAAGTACACCAAGGCTTCGTACTGTGGGGGAAGGCAGCAGCAGACAGTCTCCGAGGTTCAGTTGATGAGAATTGGCAGACACCCAGGCCTCGATGTCTTGAATGCAGGCAGAGAGTAAAACTTGTTTTACTTCCACAAATATAAGTGTTCGTAAAAAAACGGACATACAGTTTTCTTCTGGGATATAAGTTTGGCATACCAGCAGTATGCTTGTTTTTGCAATATTTCCCTTACTTGAAACTCTGCATCTCATTCAAACCGATGTCTGAGGCAGACCACACTCATTCAGAATCAATTTCTGAAACTATCTGAGTGACAGTCTCAACAGGGAAAAAAAAAATATTCCTTAGGGGTAACCATCTGTGCCAATAAATACATACATTTAAAGAAGGAAGACAACAAACACTGCTTAGGATCCCGCCTCGTTGTCATGGAAGGGTTACTGTTAGTATATACTTTGTGAAAGAGCTCAAAGAGCGCCGGAGAAATCGCTTCAGAGCGTGAATTTTCACTTTAGTTTTTGAACGACCTAAAACGGTTTAATACTGATAGTACTATTATTAACTATGAGCATTATGCAGTCGTGCCGTTTAATGGCTTTTTCTTAGCCCGATATATCCAATTTTTTTTATTTATTTATATATTTTTTACATGAGTTTTCAACTCCTAAGTCTAATAATACTACTACTGTAAGTATTACTGCTGCTAATCAGTTAGATTTTTTTTTTTTGTGGCGGTACTATTTAAAAAAAAAAGAAAAACTGGTCAGTGTTGAACAAGCTAGCGTGTAGACAACTCCTCTCCTTTCTCCCCATTCGGTCGCTTCAAAATGTAAAACCCGACTTAAAATACGTGGAATATCTTTTATTTTTCTCAAAAAAAACATTAACATGACAGATATAGAAATAGATAATAAAACGAGTTTGGAATATACACGCGCGTGCACACACAGAGCCGTTAGGCATTTTGAAAGCGAACGCTCTGAGAATCCCGCTCTGAAGCGGGAGCGCCATCTGCGCCAAAACCGTCCGGCCGTTAGTTTGTCAATGTGTTTGTCAATTTGTAATTCATAAACGTTGTTGTTAATTCATCAAACAATTAATTCATTAATTTTCAATTCATTAATACAAAAGGCTGTACGGACAAACTTTCCAACAGCCAGCCGAACGTCTAACTGCCAATCTCGCACTGTGCCGAAAACACCGCAACCTTTCTAGCCAGTGGGAGCAAACACTGATATTTCAATCAATGAAAATCCAGCCTCACTGAAAACTGCATCAGCCAGTAATACTTAGAAAGGCGTAAAAAAGATATTCCATTTAACAAGATACTCGACTCTGCTGATTTCAATGGAGACTTCCGTCTCACTGTCTTTAAAGCATTGGGGTATATAGAGAACTAGGCAAAAACAAATTCTATGGAGAGTCAATGCAGTTTGTTTACTGTACTATATTGCTGTGTCTTGGTAATATTTTATGTTGTAATTGTATGTATTTCTAAAGTAACCGGTGTTACCAGACTGTTAAATGATTCAATCAATACACTGCTTTAGA